>NC_057797.1:278754663-278938361 GCF_018294505.1 Triticum aestivum | reverse complement strand
CGGGGGCACGTCGGCGGCGGCGACCGGCGACGTGACCGTCCTCGGGGAAGAGGACCCCGGGCGACGGCGGGAGGAGATGGGCCTCGGGGGCCCCTCTTGGGCCTCCCGGGCCGGCGGCGGCGATGAAGTGGGGCGGCAGCGCGGACCAACTGGCGGCTGACACGTGGCGGTGGCGGCGCGGGTTGGACAATGTCCGACCCGGCGATTTTGTCCGGCGGCGGCGAATGAAGTGAAACTAGGGTTTCGGGGTAGGGGAAATGGGAATTTCGGAGGGGGTGTATTTATAGGCATAGAGGGAGCTAGGAGAGTCCAAATGAGGTGTGGTTTTCGGCCACGCGACCGTGATCGAACGCTCTAGATGATGGAGAGGGTTTTGGTGGATTTTGGGCCAAAATGGAGGTGTGTTGGGCTGCAACACACACGAGGCCTTTTCGGTCCCTCAGTTAACCGTTGGAGCATCAAACGAAGTCCAAATGGTACGAAACTTGACAGACGGTCTACCGATAGTAAACAAAGGCCGCTTGGCAAGTCTCGGTCCAATCCGGAAATGTTTAATCCCCACACACGAATGAAAGGTAGAAATGACCACCGGAGGAGAACGGAGCGCCGGAATGCAAAACGGAGAACGGGGAAAAAGCTCGGATGCATGAGATGAACATGTATGCAATTGCAAAGCACATGATGACATGATATGAGATGCATGACAACAACAACAACACACGGAGACAAAAACCCGAACCCGAGAAAATAAAATAACTTATATCCGGGGTGTTACAGAGTTGGATTACATATTTGGCAAATCATATCCGGGGTGTTACAAATATTGATTGACTAATGCACCAACTTGTGCTGTAGGTATAGGCTACATGTATATCCTTAATTACAGTGCAACGGCCTTCATTTAATCTTCTTATCTCAATGGTTGCATGCACACATAAGTCTGCTACTTTTGGGCGTTAATTATGCCCTGGTCAATGTGTAAATCTCTAAATGTACAGTCTTTCACGGACGTAGGGAGTAGGTTGAGCACTTGAGCGTGAGCGTGTTTGTTGTGTCGTGTGCTGTGTGCCGCATGGGTGCATCACTGTTGCGTGCCTCCATATGTACGTGTGAGTGTTACATGTTGCATGCATGCATCTTACTCCCTCCCATTGACATGTTCATATTTCAAGCTTCCTCTGTTCCCTCCATATGGTGATACTCCCTCTGTTCCCAAATAGTTTGGAGTAAAAGCCTCCCTCTGTTCCCAAATACGGAGTATTTGTCTTTCTACAGATTTCAACAAGTGACTAGGTACGGAGCAAAATGAGTGAAGTGAGCGTAGAGGCATAGGGATACTGTAGAAAGGAAGTCCTCGCGATCCATTTATTCCCCATCTCGGTCAGAGAGAACTATTCAACTAGTCTCTTCTTCTTCCTCCTCTCTTCCCCATCGTCGGCCGCACACCATTTACCCCCGCTCACTGCTTGCCCGCCCGCGCCATCTTCCTTGGTAGCTCGCACCTACCATATCCCCCCGCTCACTGCTCGGCCACACGAGGAGAAGCTTCTTCGCACGCCCGCCCGAATCCACTTCCCCGCTGGCTCGCAGGCACCGAAAACCCCAATGGTAGAACTGACTGACACGCAGAGCCGCGATTGGAATTCCCTCACCGATGTTCTCTTGGAGAAGATTTGTAGTCGTATGGACCTACTCAGCACCGTCTGTCTGGCCGCATGCTCGATGTCTTTGTACCATCTACTCGTCTGCAACCGGCCGGCTCTTTTCAAGACACCCTGCTTGCTGATGCCCGATCCTCGTAGGTGGCCCAGACACCGACTTGACGATCCTACGGAGGTTGCCGTGGTGCCCCTCGACATGCTACCACTACCCGTCCACCTGTCCTTCATGCGCAGCCACTACTAGGCGGGCATGAAGGCCAACTGGATCGTCCTCATCCACCACACCGGTAGTTCTCGGAGTCTCGTGGATATCTACACCTAGCGAGAGATCACCCTTCCATTGTTGGATTCCGCCGCCATCGAACCTCGGGCCCACCGGACACTCCTACTTACTACGCACGAGATGCGTCAAGCTTTTGGCTCGACCTCTGTTTGCAGAAAGTTGTAATCTGCTAAGTGCCCACACCATCAGAAGACTACATGGATTACAAGCATTGCCTTGTTCAACAAGGGATTAGTCTATCTGGAATCCGGTTGCCATACATGGTTATGGATCATCATCAATCCTGTTGAGGAAACATTTCTGTCTGATGCTATAGTGCATGATGGCATCATTTACGCGGTCGACACACAGATTGGCTACCTATATTGATGGAATCTATCGTCGTGTAATTGCTCTTTCTCATCTCATCTTTGCCTTATGAATACGACTGCCTGTTCATTTTTTAAAAATTTAGAATGCATAGCATGTCTATAACCACATCATTGCTATATGTTCCTCTCACTTCCTAGATTTTTATGACCACACATGTTATTGTTAGAGTTGATATGAGAACAATTGGCAACTAATGATTGTTAGAATACATATTATGAGCATAACATCATGATTGCTATATGTTACTCTTGTTTACAAGATTTTTATAACAACGCGTGTTATTGCTTAGAGTTGATATGAGAACAGTAGTAGTAAGTGCTATGGTAGAATATGAGTACGCGCTGTCATAGTTGTTTTCCTCTCATTGTTACATGATGTTTGAACCATGACATATTGCTAGAATATGAAAGCCATTGGCTTATTTTGTTAACTTGGGTATGATTATGACCACGGCATTGCAATTCTCTGTCTATGATATGTGTCACTGTTATAATAATCTTAATTCCACACATACTCTGAATATGATTGTTTATTTTTGTCCTTTTGGTCTCCAATTTGAATTGTTGCAGTAGACGCAAATGCGCTGGCCTTCATGATTCCAGCACCTGGAATCATACCAGCCGATGGGTGGTGGTTTACCGCTCGTTCAGCTGACGGCGGTAATTTGATGCTCATTCACACGTACCGAATTGACCAAACCGTTACATCAAACCACATGTAGTACAATGCGTGGGGCATTTGTGACATTGATGGCTATGGCTGCTTCGTGTTCGAGAAAGATCCCAGCTCCGTTGGGCCAGGCGTATTCACCTGGAGGCAGGTTTACAGCCTTGGCAACCACTCCTTGTTCCTCAGGCTCAATTATCCGATCATCCAACCAATCATCGATCATTTCACCGGCGATGATTATTGTGCTATGCAACTTCCATTCGCAAGGGGGGGCTGTGTTTACACATCATACCATGGGTTTCATGAATCACCATATCCAGAGATTCGTCGACATACCTTGTTGCCAGATAATCTTCAGTGTGTGAAAGGCATCAAGCTTCCATGCGATGGATGGCTTTTGCGAACCCGACATGCGGCGATGTGGTTCATGCCAATAGCAAATATGCACAACTTGATTCGTGTTGATATCTAGACTGAGCCATGTATTCTGCTGCTATAGCACGACCCTCTTTTGTTGGATATTATGTACTGTTGTTAGTTTGAAGCACTCCTCTGGTTTGAAGGATAGATACCTTCCTGGGATCAAGTGCATCCAAACTCAACTGCGTAGGATGTACTGATAATGATGATGGAGATGCTGTGCAGAAGCCATATATATACATATATATATCAGTTAGGCTTCAAGTGCGTACTTGTTAGTTAAACCTATGTACAAATTGTGACACTAAATACGACTAGTAAGTAGTAAAGTAGCAGTACTAGTATACGTCGGTCAGATTATTCATCATGTCCTCACATTGAATTGACGTGACAACATGCTGCACATGAGGTGACACAAGAATCCTGGCGGCGTGTTCGGGTATTCTGGACTTCAGATTTGGAGTACCACTTTTCTGTCGAAATCTTTCATCATTCACTTAAAACAATCGATTTATCATACATTGAGTACCATATAACTTGAATTACCGATGCAAGTCAAAGAAGGATTGGCCCGTGCTGCCGGCTGGCGTCAAGTTCGATCCCACGGATCAGGAGCTGATCGAGCACCTTGAGGCCAAAGTGAGTGCTGACAGCGCAAGATTTCAGTCTCTCATCGATTTGTTCATACCAACCATCAACAGCGAGCACGGCATATGTTACACCCAACCTAAGAAACTTCTAGGTAAGACACCGATTGACTGTCTACTTGCACAAACATATTCCTTTGTTTATAGCTCTATTTTTCTTTTTAGACGCAGACCTCGTGAAGCAATTACAATTTGACAGTTAATAAAAAGTGAAACAAGTGACTGCAACATGCCAGAGATGTTATGAAAATGCCATCTAGGTACACTAAAACTTGTATTCCACAATACTGTAGGTATCACACTGAGTGGCCTAAGGAAGCATTTCTTCCAGCGCAATTCCAAGGCGTTCAAAAGGGGCACGCAGATGCGTCGCAAGATACAGTCAGAGTGCGACATGCACGCGATGTGGCACAAGACCGGCAATACCTTGCCGGTGATGGTCAACGGCCGGCAGACGGGCAGCAAAAAAGGTTCTGGTGCTGCACACCAACAAGAACTTCGACCAGCAGATGACCAGCTGGGTGATGCACCAATACCACCTCGGGGACCTGGAGCAAGAGAAGGAGCGGGAGCTGGTCCTCTGCAAGATTTTCTACGAGACGAACACTAGGGCCAGGAGTAAAAAGATTATAAGTTAGTTTGCTATTGGTAGTTGTACTACCTTGTCGTCCGCAAGTTGGTACTATTGTTAACAATCTTTTGGTATGAACTTGCATTTGCTTCCAACCATCATGCCGAGGTTCGACGTGGATATAAAGCTGAATCATTTGTTTCGAAACGAATTTTCAGGCACCTGATTTTTATTTGATGGGTAGCATAAGCACCCACCGTTCGAATTCCCAGTTCTCCAATTTTTTCGAAACAAGTGCATGCACTTATTATCATGATAAAAAAACAATATCCGTGCTGCATCCCAGTTATCAGTCTGTGCTTGCAGAATTGTCTCGTTTATTGAGCACGTATATTGTTTTTTCAGGTCGAGCAAGTTTCAACTGGGTTGTAGATTACCCAGGGTTGTTTTGTTTTTAACAGGCCCAGCCCATGATGACAACGGGGCACAAAGATCCAGCAGGTATCTACTGGCCTCTAGCCCGCCAGCGTTAGTTATATTTTGTCTTACAACATCCGCAGGCAGTTTTTTAACTGAATCAAACACACAGCCCAGTTCTATTTTCCTCTTGAAACGCATGTCCTACATCTATTTTCTAATCTCTACCTATAGTTTTACTAGTTCATATACATGTATCATTATATTGAAAACAAATAAAATTCCCTTTTCATATTTACATCCTTATTTTTGTTGTTTTTTCCCACCCAGCGCAGATTTTTTTACCACTGGTTTTCCCTTAAACCAACTAAATTGTGCCACGGTTTATTTGCTTACAAAAACAAAATGATTTTTTTGGCAAATCAATAAGTTCTTAAAAAATGTTTATCATTTCGGGATTACAACAGTTTGGACTCCACCGAAGTATGCAAAATAAGGTTGGACTTTTTGACCGTGGTCCTGGGCAGAAAATGGGCTGTAACAAATTACTTAAAATTAGCAAATGGGCTGCAAATTATAAAAAATAGCAAATGGGCTTTATGTTGTCTGCCACAGATTTGGAGGCTGACTTGTGGGCCTACTAAGTTCATGCGAACACAAGGTTTCTCAAAAAAGAAACTTAGTCAACAATCAAATCTACCAGCGTCAGACTGTTAGATGTCAATCTAACGGCAATCGTGCTTCTTCAGTCTCTGATCTTCCTACCCCAGCCGCCCAAACCAGCGCCGTCGGAACCGCCTGTTGCCGCCTCCCGTGGCTGGCAGAGCTGCCGGGAAGGCCTCACGGCCCCATCATACTCGCATCCCTGGCCTGTCTATCCCACTACTCACCCACACCTCCTATTATTTTCCGACGATGGCAGCCGAACCAGTCAACCCTCATACTCTCCACCGCGTGGGAAGCCACTGTCGTGTCTTCCCCGGCTCCGTGTCGTTCCCTTCGTAGGCCTCGCCATCGTCCACCGCCCTAGTGCTCTCGGCGCGGCGTGGTCAACGATGTCCATCCAACGGCCGTAGTTCTTCTTCAACCTCTGGTCCTCTTGCCCCAGCCGCCCCCATACTGCTGGTCAACAATGTCCATCCAACGGCCGTAGAGCACCACGGCGCGGCATGGTCGGCTGTGCTGCCGTGGAGGCCTCACCGGCCCCATACTACTCCCACCGCTGGCCAGGCCATCCCTCCACTCACCCACTCCCCCTATTATTCTGCAGTGACGGTAGCCTCACACCGTAGCCGAACTAGTGAACCCTTGTACTCCTCTCCGCGTGGGCATACACTGCCGCGTCTTCCCCAGCTCTGCGTCGTCCCCTTCCTAGGCCTCGCCGTCGTCCACCGCCGTGGTGCTCTCGGCGCGGCGTGGTCAATGTGGTCAACGACCGACTTCCATCGAAAGAGTATTGTACGTGGACAGGCTGACAGCTGGGTCCATGGCAGCCGCAAGGAAGTGCCTCCTTATTACGCGCAAAATAATTATTCCTCCACCTGACAACAGGGACCCACCGGATGGGCCACCAGTATTTGACGGAAAAAACGTTTCCCCCCTGACTGATGGGACCCACCGGTTGGGCCGCCGTATTTCACAAAAAAAACGTTTGCCCCTGACTGCTGGGACCCACCGGACGGACCACCGTATTTGGAAAAAAATGTTCCCCCCCCCTCCCCCGCTGTCAGCTCGGACCCACCGGAAGTGCCTCCTTATTACACACAGAAAAATGAATACTCCCCCTGCTAGCTGGGAACCAACCTAGTGGAAGGCTGACTTGTGGCCCTACTAAGTTGACGAGGATGGAGGGCTTTGTCAACTTAGTCAATATGAACGATTCTAGCTCCAGTGACCGTACGATGTCCATCCAACGGCCGTAGTGCTTCTTCAACCTCTGGTCTTCTTGCTACAGCCGCCCAAAGCTACGCTAGTCGTGTCGCGTGCTCCTGCCTCTCGTGGCCAACTGTGATGCCGCGGAGGCCTCACCGCCCCCTACTACTCCCACCGCTGGCCCATGCTATCCCTCTACTCACCCACACCCCATGTTATTCTGCGGCGACGGCAGCCTCACGCCGCAGCCGAACCAGTGAACCCTCGTACTCCTCTCCACGTGGGCTTCCACTGCCGCGTCTTCCCCGGCTCCGCGTTGTCCCCTTCCTAGGCCTCGCCGTCGTCCACCGCCTTGGTGCTCTCGGCGCGGCGTGGTCAATGTGGTCAACGGCCGACTTCCATCGGAAGAGTATTGTACGTGGAGAGGCTGACAGCTAGGTCCATGGCGACAACCCAGTTTTTTTGTGATTTGCCAAGTAAGTCGCTTTTGTCAGGCCTATTGGGCTGCAAATCTTTCAAGACGAGGAGAGCTTCATTCGGCTGGCCGAGAAAATGGCCCATCAGTAATGAGAAATGGGTTGTACATTTTTAAAACACATCAAACCGGCAATTAGTTTAAATTTTTTTTTTTTCATTTTGAGATTTTAAATTACATTAATATTTATGCGTGGAGAATTTGTTGGATTTTATATTGATATACATTTATTTTTAAAATCAGTTTGAATGTGAGTCGAAATTTCAGGATTAAAAACAGTTCGGACCGCACCGAAATATGCAAAATTTCATTAATTTTTTTAACCGTGGCCACAATATGGGCTGTAATGCTAACAAAAAGAATATGGGCTCCAAAAAAACCTTAAGAATTAGCAAATGCACTGTAAATTATTAGAAAAAATGACAAATGGGTTGTATACTATTTTCTACAGATTTGAGGCTTTCCTAAAAAAAGGTTGACGCACAAGCAGTGATTGTTGGATGTCCATCGAACAACCGTCGTGCTTCTTCAATCTCTACTCTTCCTGCTCCAGCCGCTCAAACAAGCGTCGGTGGGACTACCTGCTCCCTCCTCCCCGCGGCCAGCAATGCTGCCGCGCAGGCCTCACCGCCGCACCGTACTCCCATTGCTGGCCTAGCCATCCCTCTACTCACCCACACATGCTGTTATTCTCCGGCGACGGCAGACAAACAAGTAAACCCTCGTACAGTCGTACACCCCTCCACGTGGGAAACAACAGCCGAGTGTTCCCTACCTCCGTGTCGTTCCCTTCCTAGGCCTCGCCGTCGTACACCGCCCTGGTGCTCTCGGCGCAGCCTGGTCAACGTGGTCAACGACCGAGATGCATCTGAAGTGGACTGTACGTGGAGAGGACGACAGCTGGGTCCATGGCCGCACGCTAGGAAATGCCTCCTTATTACGTGCAAAAAATTGATTCCTCCACCTGACACCATGGACCCACCGAAAGGGCCTCTGTATTTCGCGAAAAAAACATTACCGCCGCTGCCAGCTCGGACGCACCAGCTATATCTTCGCACGCAAGGAAGTGCCTCCTTATTAGGCTCAAAAAATAAATACCCCCCTGCTAGCTGGGACCCACCTTGGTGGGAGGCTGACTTGTGGGCCTACTAAGTTGACGGGGATGGAGGGCTTTGTCAACTTAGTCAATATGCACGATTCTAGCTCCAGTGACCGTACGATGTCCATCCAACGGCCGTAGTGCTTCTTCAACCTCTGGTCTTCTTGCTCCAGCCACCCAAACCAGCGTCGGTCGTGCCTCGTGCTCCTGCCTCCCATAGCCGGCTGCGATGCGGCGGAGGCCTCACCACCCCCTACTACCCCGACCACTGGCCAGACCATCCCTCTACTCACCCACACCCCCTGTTATTCTGCGGCGATGGCAGCCTCACACCGCAGTGAACCAGTGAACCCTTGTACTCATCTACGCGTGGGCATCCACTACCACGTCTTCCCCGGCTCAGCGTCATCCCCTTCCTAGGACTCTTCGTCGTCCACCACCCTGGTGCTCTCGGCGTGACGTGGTCAACGTGGTCAAGGAACGGCTTCCATCGGACGTGGACTGTACGTGGAGAGGCTGACAGCTGGGTCCACAGCCACAACAAGGAAGTGCCTCCTTATTACGTGCAAAATAATTATTCCTCCACCTGACATCGGGGACCCACCGGACGGGCCACCATATTTTGCCCCCCTGACTGCTGGGACCCACCAACTACATCTTCGCACGCAAGGAAGTGCCTGACAGTCGAGACCCACCTGGTCGAAGCGTATGTAGCGTTGTCATTCTAGTCGCGAACGTGTACGTACATATATACTGGTCGATGTAGAGGCGTGCACGTGTCATAGTAGAGGCGCGCACTTAGCATGTACACGTACATACAGCGGCCAGGGTGCAAGAAGGAAAATATGGCCACGTATGTGTACATACGGGCGGGGTCTCGAATGCCTACTCGCGCATATGTACGGCCAGGGTCGTGTACATGGCTGGGTCGGAACGGAGAAATAGCGTCTTCATCGTGTTCATGGGGAGGCAACGGAATGCGGCGTGTTCATGGGGAAGCAACGGAATGCGTCGTTTTCATGGGGAGGCAACGGAATGCGTCGTGTTCATCGGGAGGGCTTGGACAGAATAGGCGATGGAAACGAGGCCTGGCGTACCGCAGAACGGAGGAAACGGCCTTGTGTTTGACCGGCCACATTCAAAACGGGATCCTGTTCATCGAGAGGGGTCTGGCGTACCGCAAAACGGAGGAAACGGACCTCCTACGTTCGAACCGGGGGTCCTGTTGATCGGGAGGGGTGTGGCGTACCACAAAACGGATGAAACGGACTTGTGTTGGAGCGCTACAATCGAAACGGGGGTCCTGTTCATCTAGAGGGGTGTGGCGTACCGAAAAACGGGACTCCACGGGATACTGTTCATCTCCACCGTCGACCTCCTCCAGCCTCCACGGGCTCATGTTTATCCAGCCTCCACGGGCTCATGTTCATCCAGCCTCCACCGCGCGCTACTCCACCGGCTACTGTTCAACCACCCCTCCACCGTCTATTGTTCATCCAGCCCTCCACACCACGAGGTCCTGTTCAACCACCCCTCCACGGGCACCCCACCACCGTCTACTGTTCATCTAGCCCTCCACACCGCGGGGTCCTGTTCAACCACCCCTCCACCGTCTACTGTTCATCTAGCCCTCCACACCACGGGGTCCTATTCATCCACCCCTCCACGGGCACCCCTCCACCATCTACTGTTTATCCAGTCCTCCACCACACCACGAGGTCCCGTTCATCCAGAGGCAACGCCACCGCTCACTATTAATCCAAACCCCCCCACAACGCTCACTGTTCATCCCATCGATCGGCTTCAGTTAGCAGGAGTAGCGAAGGAATCGCTCGATCGGGTTCAGTTAACAGCCATCAATCGATCGCTCGGGTTCACTAACGCGTAGCCTGTAGTGCAACCGCTCGAGTTCAGTTAGAGCCCAATGCCTCACTCGGGTTCAGTTAGAGCCAACGCCTCCCACACACGCGCGTACGTGTATGAGAGAAACGCGCATCGCTCAGCCCCTGACCTCCCACCGTAACCGGGTACTCCCCGAAATTTTCCTCCCCCTCACTTCAACCACGGTTTTTTCCGTCATGGACGGCCCCAAGAATGTCATGCAGCTGCGTCTCTGGCCCGACTAGGACGAAAAGCCCATTTTCTGTCATGATTTTTTGTCATAGAAGTAGGAGCCCACCACATATATGATGATACCGGGTTTTGTCACAATTATCGTCATAGAAGTGTCATATGTATGACAAAAAAATTGTTCGGCCCAAAATGCCACGGATGTGTCTGTTTTTTGTAGTGAACAGCTGCTTCGGTATCACCGAGATTTCAAATCGGTAGGTCTGAAATGCTTTCTATGGAAAACTAAAACTAAGTTTTTGGTTCATTCTTTTGAAAAAACCTCTGCACTTTGTGATGCTCATCCACTCTACCTAATCTATAATCTATTCACAGGGTCTGCTGTCAGTGTTTGCATGATGTTAGATCAGAGTGACAGTCAGAACAAATCTGAGGAGCAGGTTCACATGAGTGAGGGAACTAGTCCCTCCAGTAGCTCAAATGATGGAAGCAGGAGCACACCCAGTAACATGCCTAAGGCAGCCACCAGGACAAGAAAGAAGAAAACCTCAGATTCAGAGGATGAGGACTATGTGGCTGCTGAGGAAGAGGCCATCTCAAATGGGAAAGTCCTGAAAAAGGAATATGGCACAGCTGCTATCACTAAGCCAGGGATGAAGCAAAAGGTTCCTGCCAAGAGAGCTCCCATCTCAAAAGCCAGAACATCCACTCAAGAGACTTTGGGATCGGCACCCAAAGATCAGGTTGTGGCAGAAAAGAAAAGGAAAGAGAGGGTCAAGAAGACCACTGCCAGAGTGCTTGGGAGATCTTCAATAATGAAAGACTCTAAAGAAGAGGAAGAGGAAGAGGATGCAGCACCAGCACCGAAAGATCAAAAGCTTATGGGAAATGCTATAAGGGCAGGGGATGTTCCATCTAAGCCTAAGACTGCTCCTAAGACTGCTGCTCCAGCTCCAAAGCCAAAACCAAAGTGGAGCACCAGGAACATCCCTGCTGAGGAGAAGAACAAGGCCCCAGTGCCTCAAGCTGCTGAAGATGAAGATGATTCTGTCATGTTAAGGAAGTTGAAGCCAAAAATTCTAGATCACAATGATGCTCATCCAGTTGCTGAGAACATGAAGATAAGGAAGGATTCACGATTGAGGCTATGGAGAGAATCAGATCCATATGCCACCAGAAGAAGAACTGTTGTGGACTATAGGTTCCATCTCAAGGAACATCAGGACTTCTATGAGACAATGTTGCTTGACAAGAAGCCAATAGTGTGTGACATGAGATGGGTCGATTGGACATTCATTGAGGAAAATGAGGATCACTTCCCTGGTGTATATGACAGCTTCAAGGCATGTGGAGTCGATGAGTTGGTGGCTTAGAAGCTCACAAAGTTGAATGATGAGCTCATTATGCAGTTCTACTCCACATCTCATTTCTACCCAGATGGAAGAATTGTCTGGATGTCTGAAGGTACTAGGTACCAATCAACAGTTGCAGAATGGGCTCAGTTGATCAATACCCCAGAACAACAAGAAGATGACTTGGATGTCTATGCCAAGAACAAGAAGGATCACAATACCATGGCACACATGTACATAGAGATCCCAGATGCTGCTCTTGAGACACACAAGTTTGGATCAGTACATTACCTTCTCTCAGGCTTGCCATCAATCAACTGGACCCTCAGGCACACTCTCTTGCCAAAGTCAGGTGATCACAAGATGATCATAGGCCACGCAATTAACTTGCTTCACATATTTGGTGTGCCTCAAAAGTTCAAG
The DNA here is from genome assembly GCF_018294505.1 of Triticum aestivum. Taxonomy (NCBI): domain Eukaryota; kingdom Viridiplantae; phylum Streptophyta; class Magnoliopsida; order Poales; family Poaceae; genus Triticum; species Triticum aestivum. The sequence goes on along the minus strand of NC_057797.1, from coordinate 278,926,030 downwards.
GTCACGAGCCTAATTGTGGAAACCATAAAGAGGACAGCTGCAAATCGGAAGAGGAGTTGTGGGTATGCCCCACAGATCCAGGAGCTAATCAACTCCAAGATGGGCACTGGCACATATCTGCTGGACAAAGAGCACCTGCCCATCTAACCAGACTTTGAGGACAACACTGTGGTGATGGATGAGAATGAACCATCTTCTGTGCATGCACAAACCAAGGACAAGGCAAGGGCTGAAAAGGCTGCAAAGATGCCAACCATGGATGAGGCATCTCAGTATCTTCTGAAGAGCAAGTAAGATCAGCTTGGCTACTTGATTGCCTCCACTCTGAGGATTGAGAAGGGATTGGCTACCCTGACTCAAAACTAGGAGAGCTTGGAGAGGATCGTGGAGCAGAAGTTCTATAACTTAGATGTGAAGGTCATTGAGATCGAGTCAGTCGTTGAGCAACTTTAGGATGAAGTGAAGGAGAAGAAGGGCAATTCTACCACCAATGCTTTTGCTAGAGTGCCCAGAGGACAAAGATCTGGTGCAGTGCCTGTTGCAGACACCAGAGCAGCTTCATTTGCACCAGCTATAGCTTTAGTGCCACCAGCTCCAGCACCTACTCCACCAGCTCCATCTACATTGACTGACGCCTTCGTCCTTGGAGTTCTGTCTACACCACCACCTAAAGACCAAGCCTGAGTGATGATTTAGCACTATGAATTTTATGAACTTTTTGGTAACTTGTTGCCAAAGGGGGAGAAAATGTATAGATCATAGGCTTTGAGAGAGAGTGTTGCTTTTGTTCTCTCTTGCTTTTCTCCTTGGTGGTTGAGCTTTATTATTTGCTTGGTTAATATACTTTATACATTATGCTTGTGTGTGATACTTGGATGATCATGTGTTTGATCATATGCTACCTTTATGCATGTTGGATGACATTATCATTTTATATTCCATATGATCACTCACTTTTCTTGGTGATGAGTGCATGTATTTGAATTATTATCATTTTGAGCGCTCCACCAAGATGTATGTGACATGAAAGAGTAATCCATGATCCTAACTCTTTGTGCAATTGCAGTCCAAAGCAAATCTTAAACTATGCACAAATTTAGGGGGAGCTCTTGCTTTTCACATACTTCTCAAAGCGACAATGTTTTTCACTCTCATTATCATTTGTCAAAGCTTTGATCTTATATGTTGTCATCAATTACCAAAAAGGGGGAGATTGAAAGTGCAACTATCCCTAGGTGGTTTTGGTAATTCCTAACAACATATAGCTCATTGAGCTAATGCTATTATAAGATTAATATCTCAGGAAAGCGCAATGATTGGCATGGCATGGATGAGAAAAGTGGACCCCTCAAAATTCTAAGGACAAAGGATTGGCTCAAGCTCAAAGCTCAAGACTCTACATTTTCCATTTTAGTGATCCAAGATCACATTGAGTCTATAGGAAAAGCCAATACTATCAAGGAGGGATGAGGTGTTGCTTAATTAGGTTCTTGCTCAAAATGCTTACTGATATGCTCCAAAACCCTCAACTACTTTCTCACATCCACATATGACCTAAACCAAAAGTCAAACTCGGCCCCACCAATTCTTCATATCCGGCGCCACCGAGTTTCAAATGTCATAGCCACTGCCACAAACCCTAGGCAAATCGGTCTCATCGATAGGTATCTCGGTCTCACCGAGATGGGGTTGTAATCTCTTTGTTTCCCTTCATAACATTTCGGTCACACCGATATGAGCGATCGGTCCCACCGAGATTGCTATGTAAACCCTCTGTTTTCCCTTCGTAACGTTTCAGTCTCACCGAAATGAGCGATTGGTCCGACCGAGTTTACCTGACCAACTCTCTGGTTAGTTTATTACCAAAATCAGTCCTACCGAGTTTGTGTAATCGGTCTCACCGAGATTATGTTAGGCCCTAACCATAATCATATCGGTCCTACCGAGTTGCATGTCAGTCCCACCAAAAACCCTAATGGTGACTAGCTTTGCTGTATCGGTCTGACCGAGTTTAACCATTCGGTCCCACCGAGTTTGGCAGGTTGTGTGTAACAGTTAGATTTTGTGTGGACGCTGTATATACCCCTCCACCACATCTTCACTTGTGGATACAACCATCAGAACAAACCTACACTTCCAACTTACTTTTTCTGAGAGAGAACCACCTACACTTGTGTTGAGACCAAGATGTTCCATTCCTAGCATATTAATATTGATCTCTAGCCTTCCCCAAGTTGCTTTCCACTCAATTATTCTTTCCACCAAATCCAAATCCTGTGAGAGAGAGTTGAGTGTTGGGGAGCCTATCATTTGAAGCATAGGAGCAAGGAGTTCATCCTCAACACACCATTTGTTACTTCTTGGAGAGTGGTGTCTCCTAGATTGGCTAGGTGTCACTTGGGAGCTTCCGACAAGATTGTGGACTTGAACCAAGGAGTTTGTAAGGGCATGGAGATCGCCTACTTCATGAAGATCTACCGCTAGTGAGGCAAGTCCTTCGTGGGCGATGGCCATGGTGGGATAGACAAGGTTGCTTCTTCATGGACCCTTCGTGGGTGGAGCCCTCCATGGACTCACGCAACCATTACCTTCGTGGGTTGAAGTCTCCATCAACATGGATGTATGATAGCACCACCTATCGGAACCACGACAAAAACATCCGTGTCTCCAATTGCGTTTGAATCCTCCAAACCCTTCCCTTTACATTCTTGCAAGTTGCATGCTTTACTTTCCGCTGCTCATATACTCTTTGCATGCTTGCTTGAATTGTGTTAAGATTGCTTGACTTGTCCAAAGTTGCTAAAATCTGCCAAGAACTAAAATTCGGAAAAGGCTAGATTTTTATTTGGTCAAGTAGTATAATCACCCCCCTCTAGATTTTTATTTGGTCAAGTACACACACCATTCCCCCTTCCCTCTACTAGGTTTACATCATTAGTGGTCCCTCTACTCCACATACACACACTCCCTCTCACACATAAACGCGCGCACAAACACACACAGACACGCACAAACACCCATCTATCTGGATCCTTCTTTTAAGACACACACCCTTGCATATTCTCTCCAGATCTAGGTATGTATAGATCCCCCTCTCTAGCTCATATGCACACCAAAATTATCCATCTCTCTAACTCACACATATCTCCCCATGTCTGCATGTGTATCTCATACGCTCACTCTCTAATTATGTCTATTTGTCTCCGTGTTACACAACACAAAGCCCCATGTACAGTCTCTCTCTATCCTCAACACACATAGACACAAAGAATCTCTTATCATTGCCTCAGTCTCTAAACATATGACACACGCACAGTGTCTCTTTCTCTCTCTCGCAAACACGCTCAACAAGGGTTTCCCTGTGAATAACTCACTGTCTATTCATCAACAGTCGTGGTAGTACGGCGAACACGAGACGTGAAAAAGAATAAATCTACACGTGCGTAGACAACCTAGTATGACTAGTAGGACTAGAGCAAGCCGAAAGCGCGCCGCCGTCACCCCCTCCTTATCGGCGACGGGAAAACCTTTGTTTTACACAGTCGAGAAGTCATTGTGCTAAGGCCCCACATGCTGAGCCGTTGAATAGAATGTAGATCCTAGTTTACGGAAACAAGTATCAATAATATGTTTGTATCTCGATACTTATATTTATTCTTTTATAAAAAACCGAGTTGGTGATGATGGTATGCGTGCCATCTTGCAATATAGACCTTCCGATCTATATCTGATGGATAGGAATTAAACTAAAAGATATCAGCACCTCTCTCCACATTTATAGACAAGGCCTTCCCTCGTTCATCCTTATGTCCAACAATCTCATTGCTGAGCAATTAAAAAAGGAAGCCTCTGGAACAAACTGGCATGGTGGTCGCTCCGGCGTCGTCCATCCCCATGCCTCCGCTCAATCTAACCACCAATCTCCACCACACCCCACCCCTTTTCATGTTATCTCCTCTTTCTCGAGATATCATTAGTTTTTCACATGGGACTACTCCCGCATGGGTCAATCACAACAAGTGTTTTATAAAAAATGCATCTTGATGTTCCGTGCAATGCACGGACATCTTGCTAGTACTCCTACAGAAGACTTATTTGGTGATGATGGTGTGTTTGCCATACGTTATTTCTGAGCATTAGATCTACATCTAACGACTGTGAGGTAAGTTATTTCCTTTCTCACCAACATCCCACTTCTCTACCAATTTGCAGAAAACCCATAATTAGTATCTTAAAACAAACCACATCCCTCCCTCACCTTACCAATATAGCCCAAGGAATATCTTCTGATTGAAACATAGTATATATCTAGTGATATATGTATATCGAAATTAGAGTGTTTTCTATCAAGTTTGTGAATAAGTATTATTCTAATTATAATCCGTTGCAATGCACGTAAACACTGCTAGTATTTCCAACCATGCAAAAAATGCTTGTATTTCCATAGTTTCGAGTTTTCCATCAAGATATTAGTCACTCATGGTTGATATTTAGTTTCAATCATGTACACATAGGCACTATGTAACTAGCCTTGCTCATTGGCTTCCAAAGCTTAACTTTCACTCCTACTTACAGTATGGAGAGTATTTAACAAAAAACTACCACTTTCAACGAGCCCTAGGAAGAAACTATTGTACAAAAAATTGCAAAAACATACCCAAAATTTCTTAATCCGCGCTAAAAACGACTACCTAGTGCCGATTAGGCACGTTTAAGCCCGTTTATAACAGGGTTGGCCCACACGGCCGTGCTGATGAGGCAGCTTAAACCAACACATTTTGTTTGACCGTTGACACGAGGGACACACATCTGACCTTCTATCCTATTATTCCCCCTCAAATCTTTATTTTTCCTGAACATTACTTCAAATAGTACTGATGCGTGCTCGTTGGTGGCGTTGGTGATAAGCGAGTTGGCCGCCGCTCCGCCAGACGGGCCGGACGCCACCTTCGCCTCCACACGGGCTGGCAGTCTGGCCCGAGCATGACTCACGCGCGAGTAAGCCTCCGCGCTGGCCGTCGCTCGTGCCAGATGGTTGGCCTTAGCGCGGTGCACGCGAGCAAGCCGCCGCACTGCCGTTCCAATCTAGCTAGCAAACCTTGCAGACAAGCAGCTCGATGCATCTAGCAAGGTGTGTACTATCTTGGCTCGCTAGCGGCCGCGAGCGCCAGATGGAGCTGGCGTCTGGGCTGCCGTAAGACGGGCTCCGCACCACCGGCAGTTTTGACCTCGCCTTCTGCCGGCGGCGGTAGCTGCATCCCATGGCCGAAGATAACTAGGTGGACGGGCCGGAGGTAGGATGTCACTCGGTGATTTTTGTGCAGACTGACATGTAGGTACCACAAGTCATAACGCCTAACTTGTCGGTCGAATAGAAGGCGTTGACTTATGGGGCGACATGGGTTGAAACGCGCCTATAACGGCACTTTGTAGAATAGTCATTTCTTGGTAGGGCTGGTCGGTAAGGGCATGTACAATGGTTGATAAGGTAGTCTTATCTTAAGTCCGTCACGTATGCACGTAGTAGTAGTTTCTTGGCATTGTTAGTGGTTTCATGGCATAATTAGTGGTTTCTTGTAAGGAACAATGTAGTAGGAACAAAAGGCGATTCTAGGTTGTGTTGTACTCCAACGAGTACTACTAGTGGTCGCGGGAGTGTATAGCTCATTTTGTGGGTTCGATCCCGGCCAAATGCACGGCAACCTTTTTTTAAAATAGTAACTTCGCTGCGAGCCAATATTGCACACTGGAAGTTTGAGTTTTGTAGTCGAACGGACATGTCGCACCACAATCTGGGTGCACTGGATAGCCCAGCCACGTGAACGGGTTTTCCTTTCCATCATCTTGTGGCTCGCATGCTCGCCCTAGCCGCCCTCGCTTGCAGCTTCCTCATCAGCTATTAGCATATTGAAAGTAGCGCCTCCCACTTAAGCCCGAGGAGCCGGGAAAGCCTGGCGCGGCATTGGGAACTCTGCAATATTGCTCTGTACGTAAAGTGCTAGTACTCTACTACTCTGTAGCTTGTGGTGTTGCACGCATGGACTTCACTCCATTATCGGCTCTATAAAATAAATTCCTCTTTACGTGATTTTTTTCTTTTGAAACGGAGGCAAAAGCTTTTCCTCATCTCATTCATAAAGAAGGAACTACTAACAAAGTTCAACGAGATCCATTACACCTCCACAAATGGAAGCGAAAAGCGTAGTCTCGGTATATCAAATACTCCTATAGAAGACTCAGTGTGCACCGCCATTTCTAACCATTAGATCTGCATCTAATGGCTGTGAGGTAAGTTGTGGCATTTTTGCAACCATAGCCCACTTCTCTGCTCCAATCTGCAGAGAACCCCTTATTATCTTGAAAGCAACCACATCCCTCCCTCACCTCATCAAAACAGCCTGAGAAATATATTTTGAGTGAAAAGTAATATATTTTTGGTGGTATATATGTATATCAAAACAAGAGTGATTTAATTGAAGTTTGTGAAAAAGTACTACTATTCTACTACTTTGGATTCGTCCCAACGCACGGGCACATTGCTAGTCAAATAACTCAAATGTTCCGCCCACGGAGTAGCCATCGCCGATAGACAGGCTACTAGTGTATGTGTGAGAGGAGCGGTTGAGTAGGCCAGCTACGCGCTTGAATAGAGCACTGATGTCTACTACACAACCTTCTTCTTGTAGACGTTGTTGGGCCTCCAAGTGCAGAGGTTTGTAGGACAGTAGCAAATTTCCCTCAAGTGGATGGCCTAAGGTTTATCAATCCATAGGAGGCGTAGGATGATGATGGTCTCTCTCGAGAAACCCTGCAACCAAATAACAAAGAGTCTCTTGTGTCCCCAACACACCCAATACAGTGGTAAATTGTATAGGTGCAGTAGTTCGGCGAAGAGATGGTGATACAAGTGGTATATGGATGGTAGATAAAGGTATTTGTAATCTGAAAATATAAAAACAGAAAGGTAACTAATGATAAAAGTGAGCGTAAACGGTATTGCAATGCTAGGAAATAAGGCCTAGGGTTCGCACTTTCACTAGTGCAAGTTCTGTCAACAATAATAACATAATTGGATCATATAACTATCCCTCAACATGCAACAAAGAGTCACTCCACAGTCATTAATAGCGGAGAACAAACGAAGAGATTATGGTAGGGTACGGAACCACCTCAAAGTTATTATTTCCAATCAATCCGTTGGGCTATTCCTATAGGTGTCACAAACAGCCTTAGAGTTCGTACTAGAATAACACCTTCAGACACAAATCAACCAAAACCCTAATGTCACCTAGATACTCCAATGTCACCTCAAGTATCTGTGGGTATGATTTGTGACGCCCCCGATTCAACCGTACACTAATCATACATGAAAACGTGTACGATCAATGTCAGGGACTGACGGGAAGATATCACAACACAACTCTACAAATAAAATAAGTCATACAAGCATCATATTACAAGCCAGGGGCCTCGAAGGCTCGAATACAAGAGCTCGATCATAGACGAGTCAGCAGAAGCAACAATATCTGAGTACAGACATAAGTTAAACAAGTTTTCCTTAAGAAGGCTAGAACAAACTGTGGTACAGATCGAAAGAGGCGCAGGCCTCCTGCCTGGGATCCTCCTAAACTATTCCTGGTCGTCGTCAGCGGGCAACACGTAGTAGTAGGCACCTCCGGTGTAGTAGGAGTCGTCGTCGAAGGTGGCGTCTAGCTCCTGTGCTCCAACATCTGGTTGTGACAACCAGGTCGAAGGGATAGGGGGAAAAGAGGGAGAAAGCAACCATGAGTACTCATCCAAAGTACTCACAAGCAAGGACCTACACTACATATGTATGCATTGGTATCAACTAGAATAAGGCTATCATATGTGGACTGAACTGCAGAATGCCGGAATAAGAGGGGGATAGCTAGTCCTTTCGAAGACTACACTTCTGGCAGCCTCCGTCTTGCAGCATGTAGAAGAGGGTAGACTGAAGTCCTCCAAGTATCATCACGTAGCATAATCCTAACCGATGATCCTCCCCTCGTCGCCCTGTGAGAGAGCGATCACCGGTTGTATCTGGCACTTGGAAGGGTGTGTTTTATTAAGTATCCGGTTCTAGTTGTCATAAGGTCAAGGTACAACTCCAAGTCGTCCTGTTACCGAAGATCACGGCTATTCGAATGGATTAACTTCCCTGCAGGGGTGCACCACATAACCCAACACGCTCGATCCCATTTGGCCGGACACACTTTTCTGGGTCGTGCCCGGCCGCGAAAGAGCAACACGTCACAACCCCACCTAGGCACAACAAAGAGGCCAGCACGTCGATCTAAACCTAAGCGCATAGGGGTCTGGGCCCATCGCCCATAGCACACCTGCACGTTGCATACGCGGCCGGAGAGCAGACCTAGCAACCTCCATTTCAAAGGAAGTCACGTTATGCGGTCCAACCTGGCGCGCGCCGCTCAGTCGCTGGTGTCACGAAGTGCTTCGGCTGATACCACGACGTCGAGTGCCCATAACTTTCCCCGCGTAGATGGTTAGTGCGTATAGGCCAGTAGCCAGACTCAGATCAAATACCAAGATCTCGTTAAACGTGTTAAGTATCTGCGAATGCCGACCAAGGCTAGGCCCACCTCTCTCCTAGGTGGTCTCAACCTGCCCTGTCGCTCCGCCTCAAAGTAACAGTCGGGGGCCGTCGGGAATGCAGCCCCACCTCTACCGGGATGGAGCCACCTGCCCCTTCAGCCCCCATCTCCGAACAGTATCACAGGTAATGTAATTGTGTAAAGTATATTGTATATGCCCGTGATCACCTCCCAAAGTGATCACGGCCCAGTAGTATAGCATGGCAGACAGACAAGAGTGTAGGGCCACAGATGGAACACTAGCATCCTATACTAAGCAGTTGGATAGCAGGTAATGGTAACAACAGTACTAGCAAGGACAGGCTATGCATCAGGATAGGAATAACGAAAAGCAGTAACATGCTTCACTACTCTAATGCAAGCAGTATAGAGAAGAGTAGGCGATATCTGGTGATCAAAAGGGGAGGGGGCTTGCCTGGTTGCTCTGGCAAGAGAGAGTGGTCGTCAACATCGTAGTCCTACTGGGTAGCAGCGGCGTCGCTCTCGGTGTCTAGCGAGAGAAGAGGGGGAAGAAACAATAAATATAATGAAAACAATTGCATGACGATGCATGACATGACAAAGCGTGATGCTAGGTGTTCCCTAACGCGGTATGAGGTGGTACCGGTGAAGGGGGGAAACATCCGGGAAATTATCCCCGGTGTTTTGGTTTTTTGGACAAACGAACCGGAGGGGGAAAGTTGCATGTTCGCTATGCTAGGGATGCGTGGCGGACGAACGGGCTGCGTATTAGAATTCGTCTCGTCGTTCTGAGAAACTTTCATGTATAAAGTATTTCCATCGGAATTACGGATTAAAAGATATGATTTTCTAAAGATTTAAATCATTTTCTGATTTTAGTTATTTATTTAAACCCAACATTATCCAAAACAGTGAATGATGACGCAGGCATGACATCATAGTGATTTCAGCAGGTCAACTAGTCGGTTGACCAGTCAAACCAGACAGGTGGGTCCAGTGGGACCCACATGTCATTGACAGGGTACTAACAGAGTTTTAAGACTAACTAAATAGGCTAATTAGTGGGTGGGGCCCGGTAGTCAGCGAGAGATTAGTGTTTAATTAACTAATTTAATTAATTAGCAAATTATCTATTTAATTTTATTTGTTTTTGACATGGGGCCCGCATGTCAGTGGCAGTAGCTGCCACGTCAGTAGTTGACTCGGTCAACCCAGTCAACTAGGACCCGTAGGGCCCGCTGGCAGTGGCCTTGGGGTGGCCCCAGGCCAACCACGTAGGCGGCGGTTGGCGTTTGGCCGCCGGTGACGTCAAAACGCGGCGGAGGCTCCCGGGCCTCGTCGGGATTTCGCTACACGGCGCCGTTCGGCGCGCAGCTTGGTCCAGCCGAATGACCACTCGATGCCGCGTCGAGTAGGGGTGGTGGTATGGCCGGACTTGGCCGGAATCGGCACCGGCGATGAGCAGAGGCGGCGGCGCGTACGGGTGCTCGACGGAAATGGCGCTACGGAGCAAGGTAGGCCGCGTGGGAGGGGGCGTTCGGTCGAGAGCGAGGAGCTGCATCGAACCGTGGTGGTGGCGTGGCCGGAGGAGGGTCGCAGCGTCACCGGCGACGAGCGGGGCGGACGTCGGCGTTTGGCCGTGGTGGGGAACGCCTATGCTGGCCACGGTAGGACCAACGGGTGGTCGCTCCGGGTTCCTACAGCGATGCTGAGCATGATAGGCATGAGCCCGGGACCAAATGGTCATCGGACGGCTGCCGGTGACGAGCGCGTACGGCGATGCGCTCGGGGAAGTTGGGGGGGGAGGCGCATCCAACTAGTGAACGGCGTCGAGAGAGAGAGGGGAGGGAGCGGGGGCTCACCGAGCGGCACACACGGTGGCCCTTGGCGGCTTAGTAGCTGCAGAGGGCGTCGCCGGAGTTGGGGATGAGCGGCGGCGAGGCGGAGGAAGAAGACGACCTCGCCCACGACGCTGCGACGTTACGGAGCTCTAACCAACAGTCGAGGACGACGAGGGAGACCGGCGACACGTTGGCACGGTGCGGGGAGGACGGTGGCCATGGCTACGTGACAGCCATGGCCATGGAAGTGCTCGGACGGGGGCGGATCTGAGGAGCGAGATGGAGATGGAGATCGAGGAGGAGAGGAGGGGGGCAAGTGGGGAGGGGAGCCCGAGGGGGCGCGGCATCGGCGCCCTTATCCTCTCCAGGGGCCTGTAGCGGCGTGGGGCAGCGAGCTGGTCCGTCGGTGACGCGGGCGCGGTCGGACAAACAGTGGGGGCGTGGGGAGGAGGTGACAGAGGTGGGGAGGTGGCAGCTGGGCCACCTGGGCCGGCCGGGTGCGAGGGAATGGCCTGAAGACCAGGGGGGCTAGTGGGGTCTTTCTCCTTTCCTTTGGTTCCTTTTCTTTTATTTTTTTGTTTCTGTTTTGTATTTTCTTATATTTATTTCTTTTTCCTTTTCTGTTTTATTTAATTTAGGGCATTAGGTATTTTATAAAAATGTGTTTGTTGCACCATAATTACCTTTGTAATATTCGGCAACCACCGAACAATTTTGTTTTAATTTTTGAAAACTTTTATTGTTATCATTAATTTGAATTTGAATTTCGAACGGTTTCGAATTATTGCGAGGATAGCACAGTAACCGAGGTGTCATGGCATGATTAGCGTGGGATTACTGTAGCATGATTATCCGGGCGTTACAAATCTCCTCCACTACAAGAAATCTCGTCCTGAGATTTAGGAGGTAGAAGGAAACAGTGCGGGGTATTCATCACGAAGATGATCCTCGCGTTCCCAGGTGGCTTCGTCTTCAGAGTGATTCGACCACTGGACCTTGAGGAACTTGATCGCCTTCTGACGTGTGCGCCGTTCAGCTTGGTCGAGAATGCGGACCGGATGCTCTTTATATGAGAGGTCCTGTTGCAATTCGAGCACTTCATGATCCACTACTCGGATTGGGTCCTTGAAGCAGCATCGGAGTTGTGACACGTGGAACACATCGTGGACCTGAGAAAGGTTCGGCGTAAGCTCCAGTTGATATGCCACCTTTCCACGCCTTTCGAGAATAGTGAAAGGACCAATATAGCGGGGAGCTACCTTTCCTTTGATCCCGAAGCGGTGTGCACCCTTCATTGGTGTAACTCGAAGATAAGCCTTTTCGCCAGGTTGATAGACCATGTCTTGGTGATGATGGTCATACTGACTTTTCTGACGTGACTAAGCAGTCTTGAGATTCTCGCGAATAATGCGAACTTTTTCTTCGGCCTGTTGGATAATATCCGGACCAAAGAGTGGACGTTCCCCCGTTTCTGACCAGTTCAGTGGGGTTCGACACTTTCGTCCATATAGCACTTCGAAGGGGGACATCTTCAGACTAGCTTGATAGCTATTATTATAAGAGAACTCGGCATATGGAAGAGATTCCTCCCATTTCTTGCCGAATGATATTACACAAGCTCGAAGCATGTCTTTGAGAAGTTGGTTGACACGTTCAACATGTCCTTGCGACTGAGGATGAAACGCAGTACTGAACGACAGATGAGTTCCCATAGCTTCTTGGAAACTCGCCCAAAACCTTGAAGTGAATAAGCTGCCACGGTCTGAACTGATAACTAGTGGAATACCGTGAAGTGAAACAATTCTGGCCATGTAGAGAGTAGAAAGCTGACTAGCAGTGATTGTCTCTTTGACTGCCAGAAAATGGGCAACTTTGGAAAGCCGGTCAATGACGACAAGAATAGCATCATTACCTTTCTGCGATTTGGGAAATCCAGTGATGAAGTCCATTTCAACATGGTCCCATTTCCATTCAGGAATAGAGATAGGTTGCAGAGTTCCAACAGGCCTTTGATGCTCTGCTTTGATTCGGCGACAAACGTCACACTCAGCAACATAACGAGCAATGTCCTGCTTCATATTAGACCACCAGAATCTTTGACGAATATCCTGGTACATCTTTGTACTACCAGGATGGATGGACAGAGGCGTATCATGGGCTTCTTGCATAACCCTTTTAGTCTTATCCAGGTTTTTCTTCGAACATGGTACCACTAGGCGGGCTTTGAAATACAAGGCGCCATCGTCGGCGATAGTGAAGAATGAGGGCTTTCCTTCTGCTAGATGGCGTTTAATCTTATGGACTTCAGAGTCATAACCTTGAATAGTCTTTACACCAGCTACGAGATCTGGTACGACAGCAACGGTATTTAGAGAACCCTTAGTAACAACAAGAAGATTCATCTTGCGGAACTCCGGGGGAGGGGGAGTGAGTGCTCTAGGAGGAACAATATGGAGGTTCAGCTTTCTAAATTCTTCGATAAGCGAGGGCTGAACTTGGTGAACCTGGAGGTGGTTGCAGTAAGACTTGTGGCTCAAGGCATCAACCATTACATTAGCCTTGTCGGGGGTATAAGATATACCTACGTCAAAGTCTACAAAAGTCTCCATCCATCTCTGCTGGCGAAGTTTTAGATCTGGCTGAGTAAAAAGATACTTCAGACTTTGGTGGTCGGTGAAGATCTCGCAACGATTACCGAGAAGGTAATGTCGCCACTACTTTAGTGCATGAATGACAGCAGCAAGCTCGAGGTCGTGAACTGGGTAGTTCTCTTCGTGAGGGTGCAATTGTCGAGAGGCATATGCAATCACTTTGCGCTCCTGCATTAGGACACAGCCTAATCCTTGACGGGAAGCATCGCAGTAAATGACGAAGTCCTTCTTAGTATCAGGAGGAGCTAGTACTAGGGCAGAAGTCAACTTGTCTTTGAGTGCCTGGAAGCTTTCCTGACATTTGTCTGTCCACTGGAACTTGACGCCCTTATGCAACAGGTTAGTCAGAGGCCTGGCAATCTTGGAGAAGTTCTCGACGAATCGACGGCAATAGCTGGCGAGACCGAGAAAACTTCTGACTTGCTTGACATTCTTCGGAGGAGTCCAATCAAGAATAGCCTGAACTCGTTCAGGGTTGACGGCAATACCATCCTTGGAGATGACATGCCCAAGATAGGTTACTTCGGGGAGCCAGAATTCACACTTGGAATACTTAGCATACAGCTGATGCTCCCGAAGCTTTTCCAACACAAGACGAAGATGTTCAGCATGTTCTTCCTTGTTCTTTTAAAATACAAGGATATCGTCCAAATAAACCACGACGAACTTGTCGAGGTAATCCATGAATATATAGTTCATCAAATGAGAGAAGGTGGCTGGAGCATTGGTTAAGCCGAAAGACATGACGGTGTACTCGTATGAACCATAACGAGTCACAAAGGCGGTCTTTGGGATATCATCTTCACGAACACAGATCTGGTGGTAACCCAACCTCAAGTCGAGTTTAGAGAACACTGATGAACCAGCCAGTTGGTCATACAGATCATTGATCCGAGGAAGAGGATACTTATTCTGAATGGTAGCTTGGTTTATAGGACGGTAGTCTTGGACCAATCGGTTTGTCCCATCCTTCTTCTTGACAAAGAGAGAAGGTGCTCCCCAAGGAGACCAACTTGGGCGAATGAAACCACTTCGAAGAGATTTATCGATTTCCTCCTTAAGCTCAAGGAGTTCATGCGGCGGCATCTTGTAGGGACGCTTGGACTATAGGAGTGGTGTCTGGTTTCAAGTCGATGACGAATTCGACAGCTCTAGCAGGGGGAATCCCTGGGAGTTCTTCAGGAAAGACGTCGAGGAAGTCACGCACGACGGGAATGTTTTCAATGCCCTCGAGTGGTGCGGCGTTCAATGCATTCAGTGCATAGAGCCTTTCCTCGGCATTCTGAACCAGACGAGCATTGTAGCTTATTATTTCATCAGAAGGGTGTAGCAGATGGACGGTCTTGGTGGCGCAAACGATAGAAGCAGTATGCGCCTTTAACCAATCCATTCCCAGAATGAGGTCAATGTTAGACGACTTCAGGATAATGGGTGAGGCGCGAAATTCCAACCCTTCGATTTCCACAGGGACGTCGATGCCAACCATGGAGGTCTGACATTGTCCCGCGGGGGTTTTTTACCACTACCAAAGTGTTCATCTGCTCACATTTAACGTGGTGCTTGTATGCAAAATCTTCTAACATAAATGAATGTGATGCACATGTATCAAATAAAACGGATGCTGGTACTGAATTTATGAGGAGTGTACCCATCACAGTAGCAGGCTGGTCTTGAGCTTCATCGAGATCAACGTGGTTGGCATGAACACGACCATAAGACTTGGCACTGTTGTTGCGGGGCTGGTTGCTTCCACGGCCAGTTGCGGGAAGGGCCAGTTGATTCTGATTCTGATTCTGATAGCAGTTCCTGGCAAGGTGACCTGGTTGACCACACTTGTAGCACAGACCATTATTAGGAGTGGGAACAGGAGCTTGTAGTGGTGGAGCTGGAAGTCTTGGCTGCCTAGTTGGAGGAGCATGCAGACGAGGTGCATCATAGGTCTGCCTTGGGGTAGGTGCATTCGGCTGGTACATGCTGTTGGGAATCCATATCTTGCGCTTCTGCGAAGACGGGCCCGAAGATGAGCCCGTGTCACGGTTGCGCCTATGAGAGCTCTGGTATTCCTGCAGACCAGTTTCGACATTGATGGCTTTGTTCACCAGAGTGGCAAAATCAGCAAAGTCATGCACTAGAAGTGCGAGCTTGATGCCAGCTTGAAGGCCATCACTGAACTTCTCCTGTCTGCGTGCATCAGTTGCAATGTCCTCTTCAGCATAGCGGGACAAGTCCAAAAACTCCCGCTGGTAAGCTTCCACAGTTTTGTTGCCTTGGGTGAGGTTGCGGAACTCACGCTTCTTCCGGTCCATGACTCCCTGAGGAATGAAGCGAGCATGGAGGGCAGCTTGGAAGTCTGGCCAGGTGATGATTGTTCCAGCTGGCAGAGTACGCATGTGGCTGTCCCACCATTGAGCCGTGGGTCCTTTCAGGAAGAAGGAAGCAAAGGTGACATAGCTGGCAGGGGCTACATCAGACTCCATCTCATAGGTGATGTCACGGAGCCAGTCGTCAGCATCCAGAGGCTGAGTTGAGTTGCGGTACACGGTTGGGTTGAGGCGCATGAAATCCTGCAGAGTCACTTGGGTTGGCTACTGGTTCATATTGGGGCGAGGAAACTGAGCCATAATATTCTCCATGAACTGACGATTCAGCTCAAACTGTTGCATCATCCCAGCCATGTACTCAGGCGGTTGTGGGGCGTTGCCACAATGACCACGACCACCTGGTCTAACCATCCTGCTAATATATAACAGTGGTAGTTCAGCATTGAGAAATTTGCAAAGACAAGAATCATTCATGATGAAACATGCACAACAAAAGCAGCACGATAGATACTACATAGTAGTCGGCATATCTTACAAAAGAGATCATGCATAGAGTTCGTTACACAGAGTTCGGTACACAGGCTAAGATATCATAGGCGGCACACAGGCTCGCGGCGAATGCATCTAACACTAACAAGCAAGTCTACATCAGTCCCATGCAGTACTGCGGAGGTAGGTGTAGCCCGACAGCTGGTAGTGACGCAAAGGGAAGACCTCCACGCGAGTAGCCTGGGGTCCGCGGATACTCTGGTGCGGAACCCGATGCGCAGGTGGCAGGAGAGGACCCAATGCAGGAGAGTAGCCTCCCACATCTGGCCAGCCGACGACCTGGGGCATCACTGTCCGGGCAGGGTAGATCGCAGAATGCGACAGATCACCAGAGCGGACAGAGGGGTGCAACAGCGTCAGAGCACGATACAGGTGCTGATGGGTGGTGTACAGCTCGTGGCGAAGAGCTCGGTTATCTCTACCCAGCCCATCAGCATGCAGAACCAGGTTCTGATGGTAGAAGGGCTCTCGGGTGACAGTGGAGTAGGCAGCAATGTAGTATCCCTCCGTACCAACATCGGATGCGATAGCAATGTGCCTAAAGGGGGAGGTATCCAACTCCTGATACTCTCCACGAAGACGTGTCAGAGCAGCATAAGCAGCATCGTGGACCGCCATATCGATAGTCACTCCAACTCCATGAGCAGTGTGCAGCATGGTAGTGGAGTCATACTCCCGACAATAGAGGTGGACGATGGCACGGTACTGCTCCTGGTTGAAGTCCTGATACTCCTCATAGACGGTGTACTCAGGGTGCCAGCGATAGCCCAGATAGGTCATCATCTCAACCAACACAGCAGGTGATTCTGAGGCACCAATGGCCGTCGTGTGGTGCACGACCTGCCTCGTGGGTTCCATCTGAAAACAAGGATGTTTTCACAGGAGTCAAATGACAATGTGGATAATGTTCAAATACCATTCTAAAGAATAACTAGGGCTTATCCAACTTTGGGGTGAACATGGTCACGGGATCCTAGTGTTAGAGTTAGTAAAATCGTTTAACCCGAGTAGGAGAGAGTTCAGTGTCCCAGAGTAAGGATCGAGGTGTAAAAGAGCCTAGTACCACCCAAATGGCGATGTAGGCCCGTAAGGCACACAGCCATGTTAGTAAAAGTTTTGTAATGTCTAGACTCAACTTCGGCCAAGGAGTGTGGAAGGGGGATTCCTACAGGCAGTCGGCTCTGATACCAACTTGTGACGCCCCCGATTCACCGTACACTAATCATACACGCAAACGTGTACGATCAAGAACAGGGACTCACGGGAAGATATCATAACACAACTCTACAAATAAAATAAGTCATACAAGCATCATATTACAAGCCAGGGGCCTCGAAGGCTTGAATACAAGAGCTCGATCATAGACGAGTCAGTGGAAGCAACAATATCTGAGTACAGACATAAGTTAAACAAGTTTTCCTTAAGAAGGCTAGCACAAACTGGGGTACAAATCGAAAGAGGCACAGGCCTCCTGCCTGGGATCCTCCTAAACTATTCCTGGTCGTCGTCAGCGGGCGGCACGTAGTAGTAGGCACCTCCGGTGTAGTAGGAGTCGTCGTCGAAGGTGGCGTCTAGCTCCTGGGCTCCAACATATGGTTGCGACAACTAGGTAGAAGGGATAGGGGGAAAAGAGGGAGAAAGCAACCGTGAGTACTCATCCAAAGTACTCGCAAGCAAGGAGCTACACTACATATGTATGCATTGGTATCAACTGGAATAAGGCTATCATATGTGGACTGAACTGCAGAATGCCGGAATAAGAGGGGGATAGCTAGTCCTTTCAAAGACTACGCTTCTGGCAGCCTCCGTCTTGCAGCATGTAGAAGAGAGTAGACTAAAGTCCTCCAAGTATCATCACGTAGCATAATCCTAACTGATGATCCTCCCCTCGTCGCCCTGTGAGAGAGCGATCACCGGTTGTATCTGGCACTTGGAAGGGTGTGTTTTATTAAGTATCCGGTTCTAGTTGTCATAAGGTCAAGGTACAACTCCAAGTCGTCCTGTTACCGAAGATCACGGCTATTCGAATAGATTAACTTCCCTGCAGGGGTGCACCACATAACCCAACACGCTCGATCCCATTTGGCCGGACACACTTTTCTGGGTCATGCCTGGCCGCGGAAGATCAACACGTCGCAGCCCCACCTAGGCACAACAGAGAGGCCAGCACGCCGGTCTAAACCTAAGCGCATAGGGGTCTGGGCCCATCGCCCATCGCACACCTGCACGTTGCGTACGCGGCCGGAGAGCAGACCTAGCAACCTCCATTTCAAAGGAAGTCATGTTACGCGGTCCAACCCGGCGCGCGCCGCTTAGTCGCTGGCGTCACGAAGTGCTTCGGCTGATACGACGACGTCGAGTGCCCATAACTTTCCCCGCGTAGATGGTTAGTGCACATAGGCCAGTAGCCAGACACAGATCAAATACCAAGATCTCGTTAAACGTGTTAAGTATCTGCGAACACCGACCAGGGCTAGGCCCACCTCTCTCCTAGGTGGTCTCAACCTGCCCTGTCGCTCCGCCTCAAAGTAATAGTTAGGGGCCGTCGGGAACCCAGGCCCACCTCTACCGGGATGGAGCCACCTGCCCCTTCAGCCCCCATCTCCGAACAGTATCACCGGTAATGTAACTATGTAAAGTATATTGTATATGCCCGTGATCACCTCCCGAAGTGATCACGGCCCAGTAGTATAGCATGACAGACGGACAAGAGTGTAGGGCCACAGATGGAACACTAGCATCCTATACTCAGCAGTAGGATAGCAGGTAATGGTAACAACAGTAGTAGCAAGGACAGGCTATGCATCAGGATAGGAATAACGAAAAGCAGTAACATGCTTCACTACTCTAATGCAAGCAGTATAGAGAAGAGTAGGCGATATCTGGTGATCAAAAGGGGGGGCTTGCCTGGTTGCTCTGGCAAGAGAGAGTGGTCGTCAACACCGTAGTCGTACTGGGTAGCAGCTGCGTCGGTCTCGGTGTCTAGCGAGAGAAGAGGGGGAAGAAACAATAAATATAATGCAAACAATTGCATGACGATGCATGACATGACAAAGCGTGATGCTAGGTGTGCCCTAACGCGGTACGAGGTGGTACCGGTGAAGGGGGGAAACATCCGGGAAATTATCCCCGGTGTTTCGCGTTTTCGGACAAACGAATCGGAGGGGGAAAGTTGCGTGTTCGCTATGCTAGGGATGTCTGGCGGACGAACGGGCTGCGTATTCGAATTCGTCTCGTCGTTCTGAGCAACTTTCATGTATAAAGTATTTTCATCGGAATTACGGATTAAAAGATATGATTTTCTAAAGATTTAAATCATTTTCTGATTTTAGTTATTTATTTAAACCCAACATTATCCAAAACAGTGAATGATGACGCAGGCATGACATCATAGTGATGTCAGCAGGTCAACTGATCGGTTGACCAGTCAAACCAGACATGTGGGTCCAGTGGGACCCACATGTCATTGACAGGGTACTAACAGAGTTTTAAAACTAACTAAATAGGCTAATTAGTGGATGGGGCCCGGTAGTCATCGAGAGATTAGTGTTTAATTAACTAATTTAATTAATTAGCAAATTATCTATTTAATTTTATTCGTTTTTGACATGGGGCCCGCATATCAGTGGCAGTAGCTACCACGTCAGTAGTTGACTGGGTTAACCCAGTCAACTAGGACCAGCAGGGCCCGCTGGCAGTGGCCTTGGGGTGGCCCCAGGCCAACCACGTAGGCGGCGGTTGGCGTTTGGTCGCCGGTGACGTCAAAACGAGGCGGGGGCTCCCGGGCCTCGTCGGGATTTCGCTACATGGCGCCGTTCGGCGCGCAGCTTGGTCCAGCCGAACGGCCACTCGATGCCGCGTCGAGTGCGGGTGGTGGTATGGCCGGACTTGGCCGGAATCGGCACCAGCGACGAGCAGAGGAGGCGGCGCGTACGGGTGCTCGATGGAAACGGCGCTACGGAGCAAGGTAGGCCGCGTGGGAGGGGGCTTTCGGTCGAGAGCGAGGAGCTGCATCGAACAGTGGCGGTGGCGTGGCCGGAGGAGGGCCGCAGCGTCGCCGGTGACGAGCGGGGCGGACGCCGGTGTTCGTCCGCGGTGAGGAACCCCTATGCTGGCCACGGTAGGACCAACGGGTGGTCGCTCCGGGTTCCTACAGCGATGCTGAGCATGATAGGCATGAGCCCGGGACCAAATGGTCACCGGACGGCTGCCGGCAACGAGCGCGTACGGCGATGCGCTCGGGCAAGTTGGGGGGGGGGTGGCGCGTCCAACTAGCGAACGGCGTCGACAGAGAGAGGGGAGGGAGCGGGGGCTCACCGAGCGGCACACACGGTGGCCCTTGGCGGCTTAGTAGCTGCAGAATGCGTCGCCGGAGTTGGGGATGAGCGGCGGCGAGGCGGAGGAAGAAGACGACCTCGCCGACGACGCTGCGACGTTACGGAGCTCGAACCAACGGTCGAGGACGACGAGGAGGGCGACGAGGGAGACCAGCGACATGTTGGCGCAGTGCGGGGAGGACGGTGGCCACGGCTACATGACGGCCACGGCCATGGAAGCGCTCGGACGGGGGCGGATCTGAGGAGCGAGACGGAGGCGGAGATCGAGGAGGAGAGTAGGGGGGCAAGTGGGGAGGGGAGCCCGAGGGGGCGCGGCGTCGGCGCCCTTATCCTCTCCAGGGGCCTGTAGCGGCACGGGGCGGCGAGCTGGTCCGTCGGCGACGCGGGCGCGGTCGGATGAACAGTGGGGGGCGTGAGGAGGAGGTGATAGAGGTGGGGAGGTGGCAGCTGGGCCACCTGGGCCGGCCGGGTGCGAGGGAATGGGCTGAAGCCCGGGGGGGTAGTCGGGTCTTTCTCCTTTCCTTTGGTTCCTTTTCTTTTCTTTTTTTGTTTCTGTTTTGTATTTTCTTATATTTATTTCTTTTTCCTTTTCCATTTTATTTAATTTAGGGCATTAGGTATTTTATAAAAATGTGTTTGTTGCACCATAATTACCTTTGTAATATTCGGCAACCACCGAACAATTTTGTTTTAATTTTTGAAAACTTTTATTGTTATCATTAATTTGAATTTGAATTTCGAACGGTTTTGAATTATTGCGAGTATAGCAACAATAACCGAGGTGTCATGGCACGATTAGCGTGGGATTACTGTAGCATGATTATCCGGGCGTTACATGATTATACGATACGCATCACACAATCTCAGATTCATCTATTCAATCAACACATAGAACCTCAAAGAGTGCCCCAAAGTTTCTATCAGAGAGCCAAGACGAAAACGTGTGCCAACCCCTATGCATAAGTTCATGGGCGGAACCCGCAAGTTGATCACCAAAACATACATCAAGTGAATCACGTGATATCCCATTGTCACCATAGATACGCATGGCAAGACATACATCAAGTGTTCTCAAATCATTAAAGACTCAATCCGATAAGATTACTTCAAAGGGAAAACTCAATCCATTACAAGAGAGTAGGGGGGGGAGAAGAAGCATAAGATCCAACTATAATAGCAAAGCTCGCGATACATCAAGATCGTGCCAAATCAAGAACACGAGAGAGAGAGAGAGAGAGAGATCAAACACATAGCTACTGGTACATACCCTCAACCCCGAGGGAGAACTACTCCCCCCTCGTCATGGAGAGCACCGGGATGATGAAGATGGCCACGGGAGAGGGATTCGCCCTTCAGCAGGGTGCCGGAACAGGTCTAGATTGGCTTTTGGTGGCTACGGAGGCTTCTGGGGGCAGAACTCCCGATCTATTGTGCTCCCCGATCGTTTTAGGGTATATGGGTATATATAGGAGGAAGAAGTACGTCAGGGGAGCCACGAGGGCCCCACGAGGGTGGAGGGCGCGCCCAGGGGGGTGGGCGCGCCCCCTGCCTCGTGGCTTCCTCGTTGCTTTCTTGACATGGACTCCAAGTCTCCCGGGTTGCTTTCCTTCCAAAAATAAGTTCCATGAAGTTTCAGGTCAATTGGACTCCGTTTGATTTTCCTTTTCTGTGATACTCTAAAACAAGAAAAAAACAGAAACTGGCACTGGGCTCTGGATTAATTGGTTAGTCCCCAAAATCATATAAAATAGCATATAAATGCATATAAAACATCCAAGTTTGATAATATAATAGCATGGAACAATAAAAAATTATAGATACATTGGAGACGTATCAGCATCCGCAAGCTTAATTCCTGCTCGTCCTCGAGTAGGTAAATGATAAAAACAAAAAATTTGATGTGGAATGCTACCTAACATATTTATCCATGTAGTTCTATTTATTGTGGAAAGAATATTCAGATCCATAAGTTTCAAGAAAAAAGTTTAGTATTGACATAAAAATAATAATACTCAAGCATACTAACAAAGCAATCATGTCTTCTCAAAATAACATGGCCAAAGAAAGCTATCCCTACAAAATCATATAGTCTGGCTATGCTCCATCTTCACCACACAACATATTTAAATCATGCACAATCCCGATGACAAGCCAAGCAATTGTTTCATACTTTTGATGTTCTCAAACTTTTTCAATCTTGACGCAATACATGAGCGTGATCCATGGATATAGCACTATAGGTGGAATAGAATGGTGGTTGTGGAGAAGACAAAAAGGAGAAGATAGTCTCACATCAACTAGGCATATCAACGGGCTATGGAGATGCCCATCAATAGATATCAATGTGAGTGAGTAAGGATTGCCATGCAACGGATGCACTAGAGCTATAAACGTATGAAAGCTCAACAAAAGAAACTAGTGGGTGTGCATCCAACTTGCTTGCTCACGAAGACCTAGGGCATTTTTAGGAAGCCCATCATTGGAATATACAAGCCAAGTTCTATAATGAAAGATTCCCTCTAGTATATGAAAGTTACAAAACAAGAGACTCTCTATCATGAAGATTATGGTGCTACTTTGAAGCACAAGTGTGGTAAAAGGATAGTAGCATTGTACCTTCTCTCTTTTTCTCTCATCATTTATTTTATTTTATTTTTATTTGGGCCTTCTCTTTTTTATGGCCTCTTTTTTTATTTGGGCTTCTTTGGCCTCTCTTTTTTCGTCCGGAGTCCCATCCTGACTTGTGGGGGAATCATAGTCTCCATCATCCTTTCCTCACTGGGACAATGCTCTAATAATGATGATCATCACACTTTTATTTACTTACAACTCAAGAATTACAACTCGATTCTTAGAACAAAATATGACTCTATATGAATTCCTCCGGTGGTGTACCGGGATGTGCAATGACTCATGAGTGACATGTATGAAAGAATTATGAACGGTGGCTTTGCCACAAATATGATGTCAACTACATGATCATGCAAAGCAATATGACAATGATGGAGCGTGTCATAATAACGGAACGGTGGAAAGTTGCATGGCAATATATCTCGGAATGGCTATGGAAATGCCATAATATGTAGTGATGGTGGCTGTTTTGTGGAAGATATATGGTGGGTTTAGGGTACCGGTGAAAGTTGCGCGGTACTAGAGAGACTACCAATGGTGGAAGGGTGAGAGTGTGTATAATCCATGGACTCAACATTAGTCATAAGGAACTCACATACTTATTGCAAAAATCTATTAGTTATCGAAACAAAGTACTAAGAGCATGCTCCTAGGGGGATAGATTGGTAGGAAAATGCCATCGCTCGTCCCCGACCGCCACTTATAAGGAAGACAATCAATAAATAAATCATGCTCCGACTTCATCACATAACGGTTCACCATACGTGCATGCTATGGGAATCACAAACTTCAACACAAGTATTTCTCAAATTCACAACTGCTCAACTAGCATGACTCTAATATCACCATCTCCATATCTCAAAACAATCATCAAGTATCAAACTTCTCATAGTATTAAATGCACTCTATATGAAAGTTTTTATTATATCCCTCTTGGATGCCCATCATATTAGGACTAGTTTCATAACCAAAGCAAACAACCATGCTGTTCTAAAGACTCTCAAAATAATAAAAGTGAAGCACAAGAGTTCATCTATTTCTTCAAAATAAAACCACCACCGTGCTTTAAAAAGATATAAGTGAAGCACTAGAGCAAATGACAAACTATTCCGAAAGATATAAGTGAAGATCAATGAGTAATCGAATAATTATGCAACTATGTGAAGACTCTCTAACATTTAAGAATTTCAGATCTTGTTATTTTATTCAAACAGCAATCAAAACAAAAGAAAATAAAAATGACGCTCCAAGCAAAACACATGTCATGTGGTGAATAAAAATATAGCTCCAAGTAAAGTTACTGATGAACGAAGACGAAAGAAGGGATGCCTTCTGGGGTATCCTCAAGCTTAGGCTCTTGGTTGTCCTTGAATATTACCTTGGGGTTCCTTGGGCATCCCCAAGCTTAGGCTCTTGCCACTCCTTATTCCATAGTCCATCGAATCTTTACCCAAAACTTGAGAACTTCACAACACAAAACTTAACAGAAAACTTGTAAGCTCCGTTAGTATAAGAAAATAAATCACCACTTAGGTACTGTTGTGACCTCATTATAAATTCATATTGTTATAATATCTACTGTATTCCAACTTATCTATGGTTCATACCCTCCGATACTACTCATAGATTCATCAAAATAAGCAAACAACACAGCGAAAAAAAATCTGTCAAAACAGAACAGTCTGTAGCAATCTGGATCAAACGTATACTTATGGAACTCATAAAATTCTCAAATAAATTGCTGGACGTGAAGAATTTATCTATTAATCATCTACAAAAAGAATTAGATAAATATCACTCTCAATTAAAAAATGGCAGCAATTCTCGTGAGCGCTGAAGATTCTGTTTTTTTACAGCATGATCGCAAAGACTTTCCCCAAGTCTTCCCAAAGGTTCTACTTGGCACAAACACTAATTAAAAGCATAAAACCACATCTAAACAGAGGCTAGATGAACTATTTATTACGAAACAGGAACAAAAAGCAAGGAATAAAAATAAAGTTGGGTTGCCTCCCAACAATCGCTATCGTTTAACGCCCCTAGCTAGGCATGATGATTTCAATGATGCTCACATAAAGGAAAAGAATTGAAACGTAAAGAGAGCATCATGAAGAATATGAATATCACATTTAAGTCTAACCCACTTCCTATGCATAGGGATTTTGTGAGCAAACAACTTGTGGGAACAAGAATCAACTTGCATAGGAAGGTAAAACAAGCCTAACTTCAAAATTTCAAGCACATAGAGGGGAAACTTGATATTATTGCAATTCCTACAAGCATATATTACTCCCTCATAATAATTTTCAGTAGCATCATGAATGAATCAACAATATAACCATCACCTAAAGCATTCTTTTCATTATCTACAAGCATATAATTTTTATTACTCTCCACATAAGCAAAATTCTTCTCATTCAGAATAGTGGGAGTATCTTAAGAGACTCGAATATTATAAATTGTTTCCACATTAAAAGAGTAATGTTCAGAAAAGGGGTAACCATAATCATGACAGGTTTTATAAGTATAATCACTACTTTTTATAGCATAAGTATCACCACAATAATAATCATAAGTAGGAGGCATGCTATCATTATTATAAATTTGCATATCAAAACTTGGGAGACTAAAAATATCATCTTCAATAATCATAGCTTCCCCAAGCTTGGGACAAACATTAATTGCAGCAAATATATTCTCAAAAACATCATCTTTATCAAACATAGCATCTGCAAGCTTGGGCCTTTTCATATCATAAGCATAATCACTCTCATCATTAATAGTATGGATAGCACCAATAGTATAGCAATTATGGTATTCTTCCAAGCAAGTACCCAAAATATTTTCAAGATCATAAGAAGTATCATTATCTTCCACAATTATATTTTCATGAGGCACAATAGTAATAGGAGCAGCAGTATTTGGGAGAGATATCTTTTTATCTCTCTTCCTTTTTCTTTTCTTCTTCTTCACCACATCATGTGTGGGTTCAATCCTCTTTTTCGAGCTCCTTATTAATGAGATTGGTTGAATAGGAGGCTCCTCCTCGTTACCTGATTCATCATAAGAAATAATAGGAGGGTATTGGGAAGTCTCTTCCCTTTCATTAGTATTCTCTTCATCTTCTATTTGTTTTCTTTTCTTTATGTAGTTGGCAATATAAGTATTTTCAATGCAATTCACCGCACAATACATATAAATTTCCTCTAGATCAAAATGAAGAACTCTATCAAGGGAAAATTTTGGAATATCCTTAGTTATACATTTCATTTCTTCATAACCCAAGAGCAAACTAAGTTCATTATGATGTGCAAGGGAAATCAATTCATCACAATTTTTGGACACGATACAATCATGAAACAACTTGCATTGGGTAATGAAATGATCACGTTCATTGCAAAGTTCACAAGTACACAAGGTTGTCAGAATCGCAATTCTGTTGTACGATTCTACGACTTTACAATCCAAACTAACCCCTCTGATTCTACGATTTTGGTTCATAGAATCTATGTTTTTACGATCCTGATAGTGAAGATTCTATGATTTGCGATCCTGCCATTGGAGCTCCGATCCGATTCAGAATCGCGATTCTGACAACCTTGCAAGTACGGCTAAGAAAATTTAAATTTCCAGCACAAACATCTAGCCTTTCTTGCAACCATTTAGTTTCTAAGTACTTATGCCTCTTGCAATATCTATCTTCCCTATTTGGTGTGTACTTGCAAACCCAATGCACTCCACAAAAATTGACATGTTTATAGGAGACATTTTCATCATAACTAGTGCAATTATCATTAGTACTATGGATATTCAAGGAGTTCATACTAACAACATTACAATCATACTCATCATTCAAAGGTTTGGTGCCAAACATTTTAATGCATTCTTCTTCTAACACTTTGGCACAATTTTCCGTTCCATCATACTCACGAAAGATATTAAAAAGATGAAGCGTCTAAGAGAAACTCAATTCCATTTTTTTCAGTTTTCTTTTATAAACTAAACTAGTGCAAAAACAAAAAACAAAAATATTCGATTGCAAGATCTAAAGATATACCTTCAAGCACTCACCTCCGCGGCAACGGCGCCAAAAAAGAGCTCGATGTCTACTACACAACCTTCTTCTTGTAGACGTTGTTGGGGCTCCAAGTGCAGAGGTTTGTAGGACAGTAGCAAATTTCCCTCAAGTGGATGACCTAAGGTTTATCAATCTGTAGGAGGCGTAGGATGAAGATGGTCTCTCTCGAGCAACCTTGCAATCAAATAACAAAGAGTCTCTTTTGTCCCCAACACACCCAATACAATGGTAAATTGTATAGGTGCACTAGTTCGGCGAAGAGATGGTGATATAGGTGGTATATGGATGGTAGATAAAGGTATTTGTAATCTGAAAATATAAAAACAGCAAGGTAACTAATGATAAAAGTGAGCGTAAACGGTATTGCAATGCTAGGAAATAAGGCCTAGGGTTCGCACTTTCACTAGTGCAAGTTCTCTCAACAATAATAACATAATTGGATCATATAACTATCCCTCAACATGCAACAAAGAGTCACTCCAAAGTCACTAATAGCAGAGAACAAATGAAGGGATTATGGTAGGGTACGAAACCACCTCAAAATTATTCTTTCCAATCAATCCATTGGGCTATTCCTATAGGTGTCACAAACAGCCCTAGAGTTCGTACTAGAATAACACCTTAAGACACAAATCAACCAAAATCCTAATGTTACCTAGATACTCCAATGTCACATCAAGTATCCGTGGGTATGATTATACGATATGCATCACACAATCTCAGATTCATCTATTCAACCAACATATAGAACCTCAAAGAGTGCCCCAAAGTTTCTACCAGAGAGTCAAGACGAAAACGTGTTCCAACTGCTATGCATAAGTTCATGGGCGGAACCCTCAAGTTGATCACCAAAACATAAATCAAGTGAATCACGTGATATCCCATTGTCACCATAGATACGCACGGCAAGACATACATCAAGTGTTCTCAAATCATTAAAGACTCAACCTGATAAGATTACTTCAAGGGGAAAACTCAATCCATTACAAGAGAGTAGAGGGGGAGAAGAAACATAAGATCCAACTATAATAGCAAACCTCGCGATACATCAAGATCGTGCCAAATCAAGAACATGAGAGAGAGATCCAACACATAGCTATTGGTACATATCCTCAGCCCCGAGGGAGAACTACTCCCCCCTTGTCATGGAGAGCACTGGGATGATGAAGATGGCCACCAGAGAGGGATTCGCCCTTCGGCAGGGTGCCGGAACAGGTCTAGATTGGCTTTTGGTGGCTACGGAGGCTTCTGGCGGCGGAACTCCCGATCTATTGTGCTCCCCGATCGTTTTAGGGTATATGGGTATATATAGGAGGAAGAAGTACGTCAGGGGAGCAACGAGGGGCCCACGGGGGTGGAGGGCGCGCCTAGGGGGGTGGGCGCACCCCCCTGCCTCATGGCTTCCTCGTTGCTTTCTTGACGTGGACTCCATGTCTCCTGGGTTGCTTTCCTTCCAAAAATAAGTTCTGTGAAGTTTCAGGTCAATTGGACTCCGTTTGATTTTCCTTTTCTGCAATACTCTAAAACAAGAAAAAAACAGAAACTGGCACTGGGCTCTGGGTTAATAGGTTAGTCCCATAAATCATATAAAATAGCATATAAATGCATATAAAACATCCAAGGTTGATAATATAATAGCATGGAACTATAAAAAATTATAGATACATTGGAGATGTATCAAGCACAGAGAGTATCCATTACGCTGGTGTACTTTCCATGGATTCATAGTACAACGATGGTTCTAGAGAACAGTAGTACCCTCCACTTCCAACTATAACTCCTTGGCCCTGGGATTCAAGACTTCAAAACTGGTGCACTATACTAGAATTACAGTACATCACACTACTAGTTGAGAAAGCCATACTAGTACTGCTACTGTACGAGTACGTAGTAAATAATAGCCTCACCCCTTCACTACGGAACGATCGAGGAGCTACAGTTGGAAGGGACGAGGCCCTGCGGTTACTATGCTTTTATCTCCTCCTCGCATGTTCCCCTCCCCACCCAGAGAAGGCAGTTCATCGTTGCTCCCATGGAATTGCCAGGCGGTTCCCCTCCTCGTCGGAGCTAGCAGACCTTGGATGACGATCCTTTGGGAGAAAGCGCATGCCACTTCGGCATCCTCACTGCCGCAAGACTCGGTGGTTCCTGCACCAACTTTTTCAAGACAGAGCTTAAACAGGCTTGGGAAAAGGCCATGCTTGTTGGTCTTCCATGCCTCCTCGAGGAAAAGGTTCTTCTATGGGACAATCCTTCGAACAGTCCATCGCTCCTTGGCCATGGTTGCACGTTGACTCTGCTAGAGTTGCCAACGTTGAGAGGTAGTCAGATATTGTCCGATGAGCAGGTCAGTCAGGGAGTTTGATCATGTAGTACTTAGTTATTCAATTTCCATCCCATAATTTCTCTGTTGCCCACCGTCTCATACGTTGGTCTGGGTCGGTGCCAATGAAGATTGGCTTGCATACCTCTGGCCGGATACCACCATCCTTTTGCACAACATCCACAGTAGTGCAGCCATTCCCGTAGACCCCTTCTCCACCATTGGGATCGGCCTTCCGGACTGGCTAGGCTTGAATACGTGAGATTGAAGAAGATAGAAATTCCGGACCCGCCGACAAAGTGACGCAGCTATGGCGATTACTATCTGATCGCGGTGTTCGACATAAGGATTGCCATCAGTGCAAGAGGTAGTAACGGCAGAGCTGGTGCATGTTGGCCGCGACAGATTTGTACCCCTACACGTTCGAAGATGCCATGCACCATCTAGGCCCCATCTTCGCGGTGACAAGCCAGGGGACTTGTTTCATCTGGTTTCCATCCTACGCTACGGGAGATTACAAACGGAATGCAAAAACCATCATTTGCATCCCTAACGGTACTCCATTATTTTGCAGGGACCAGTCATCCCCCAATCAAAATAAAATAGCTGATCCTAGATGTGCAGTTGCATTTACGGTTCGGTCTAACTTGGAACCTTGTAGCTGACTTTGAGTTATTGGGATCAACTATCTTAGCATTCGTTACCCATGGTACCACTAATGTGCAACATGGTCACACAATCTACCACGATAGGACCATCACCATCTACCCAGGTATTCCATTTAGTATTATATTTTTAACCCTCTTGCCTTCTCTTTCACCATTGTACTAGTACATACTAGTAGTACTAGTAGGAGTACTTTTTACCTTGGAGGACGCGTATAGCTAGCTAGGCCCTTGAAGACTTGAACCCACTAGCTCCCACCATTTTTGTTTTCCATGTCTTACTATCTCATCCATGTAGTCAAGAGTGGCTATATACAATAACATGGTTATTTTACTTCCTCTATACCGGAGTAGTGCTACTTGCTGCACAATATTACTTACCGTCATATTTGGGCACAACATTATTATTCATGGACCTTGACTATGTACGTCACCATGTGTCCAGATCTGAGATGCCGCGTGTACCAGATGAGCAGTGCCGAGTTCGACCCTCGTGATGCTACGTGGGTGCTGAGGAACACTCTTGGAGAGTATTCGCTTTTCATTGGAGACAACTACCCCATTGTGAAGCGGATGCCACCTTCCATGCACAACACCGAAGGCATGCCGTTCATGAAGAATGGTTGTGTCATCAGTGTGCACCGCCGGATGAACGACATGATGGGACACGATATCCCTAATTTATGCCGCTTTAGCTTGGACGTGTCTCCATCGTGTGGAACTAGACTAGAAAGATGTGACAATGATTCCCATTGCCCACCGCTATGGATCATGACTGGGACTAGAACCTGGAGGCGGACATGTAGCCCATCTATAAAGTGTAACTCGAGTATGGTAAATTGTGAACGGTAGTGCTGTGAATATATGTAGACTAGTTGTGCACAAATTTATGACATGAAGTGGAGATGAACTTGTGTGGCATACTCGCATTTGTCCTTTAGAATTTATTACTAGTAAATGTGTTATGTGTACGTGCAGCTTGTGTGGTTGTTGCATGGGCTCCAACATGCTCTTTGAGAAAAAAGGTAGCATAACTTTGGATATAGGTGACGTGGTGGCATCATACAGTATCATCATTCTCTATAGTTGTAGTATACTCCTACTAGGACAACAACTCCTATAAAACCTTGAGCTTGGCTCATGGCCTCTTTGGGAGGTTCAACAGTTTGTACTCGTGTGAACCTTGCACTTGGCTCTTCGCCTCTTAGGAAGGTCCAACAATGATGATACTTGATACGTCTCCAACGTATCTATAATTTTTTATTGCTCCATGCTATATTATCTACTGTTTTGGACTATATTGGGCTTTATTTTCCACTTTTATATTATTTTTGGGACTAACCTATTAACCAGAGGCCCAGCCTAGAATTGTTGTTTTTTGCCTATTTCAGTGTTTCGAAGAAACGGAATATCAAACGGAGTCCAAACATAATAAACCTTTCTGGAACATGATTTTCTTCCGGAATATGACCCAGGAGACTTGGACCCTACGCCAAGGAAGCTTCAAGGTGGGCACGAGGTAGGGGGGCGCGCCCTATACCCCCAGGCGCGCCCCACCGAAGCTCCACCGACGTACTTCTTCCTCCTATATATGCCTACGTACCCCCAAACGAATAGATAC
Source organism: Triticum aestivum (assembly GCF_018294505.1). Lineage (NCBI taxonomy): Eukaryota > Viridiplantae > Streptophyta > Magnoliopsida > Poales > Poaceae > Triticum > Triticum aestivum. The sequence goes on along the minus strand of NC_057797.1, from coordinate 278,894,419 downwards.
GGAGATAAAAACCTAATTCCACCGCCGCAACTTTCTGTATCCACAAGATCCCATCTTGGGGCCTGTTCCGGAGCTCCGCTGGAGAGGGCCGTCATCATGGAGGGATTCTACATCATCATAGCCTCTCTGATGAAGTGTGAGTAGTTTACCTCAGACCTTCGGGTCCATAGTTATTAGCTAGATGGCTTCTTCTCTCCTTTTGGATCTCAATACAAAGTTCTCCCCCTCTCTTGTGGAGATCTATTCAATTTAATATTCTTCTTTTTTGCAGTGTGTTTGTTGAGACCGATGAATTGTGGGTTTATGATCAAGTCTATCTATGAATAATATTTGAATCTTCTCTAAATTATTTTATGTATGATTGGTTATCTTTGCAAGTCTCTTCGAATTATCAGTTTGGTTTGGCCTACTAGATTGGTTTTTCTTGCCATGGGAGAAGTGCTTAGCTTTGGGTTCGATCTTGCGGTGTCCTTTCCCAGTGACAGAAGGGGCAGCAAGGCACGTATTGCATCGTTGCCATCGAGGATAACAAGATGGGGTTTATTTCATATTGCATGAATTTATCTCTCTACATCATGTCATCTTGCTTAAAGTGTTACTCTGTTTTTAACTTAATACTCTATATGCATGCTGGATAGCGGTCGATGAGTGGAGTAATAGTAGTAGATGCAGAATCATTTCGGTCTACTTGTCACGGACGTGATGCCTATATACATGATCATGCCTAGATATTCTCATAACTATGCTCAATTCTGTCAATTGCTCAACAGTAATTTGTTCACCCACCGTAGAATACTTATGCTCTTGAGAGAAGCCACTTGTGAAACCTATGGCCCCCGGGTCTATTCTCATCATATCAATCTCCATCACTTTAATCTTGCTTTGCTTTTTTACTTTGCCTTTTACTTTTCACTTTGCATCTCTATACCAAAAATATTATATCTATCAGATCTCACTCTCGTAAGTGACCATGAAGGGATTGACAACCCCTAATCGCGTTGGTTGTGAGTAGCTATCGTTTTGTGCAGGTACGAGGCACTTGAGCGTGGCCTCCTACTGGATTGATACCTTGGTTCTCAAAAACTGAGGGAAATACTTACGCTACTATCCTGCGTCATCCTTTCCTCTTCCGGGAAGTCCAACGCAAGCTCAAGAGGTAGCAAGAAGAATTTCTGGCGCCGTTGCCGAGGAGTCTATGCAAAAAGTCAACGTATCAAGTACCCATCACAATCCCTATCTCTCGCATTACATTAGTTGCCATTTGCCTCTCGTTTTCCTCTCCCCCACTTCACCCTTTCCATTTTATTTGCCCTCTCTTTCTAGATCTCCTTCTCCTTCGCTTTCTCCGTTTGCCTGCTTGCCTTTTTGTTTTCCTGTGTGTTTATTGCTTGTTTGTCGCGATGGCTCAAGATACTACCAAATTGTGTGACTTAACCAATACCAATGATAATGATTTCCTTAGCACTCCGATTGCTCCTCTTTCCAATACTAAATCTTGTGAAATCAATACTGCTTTGTTGAATCTTGTTATGAAAGATCAATTCGTCGTCCTTCCTAGTGAAGATGCCGCTACTCATCTGAATAGCTTCCTTGATTTATGTGATATGCAAAAGAAAAAAGATGTCGATAATTAAATTTAAGCTATTTCCTTTTTCGCTTAGAGATCGTGCTAAAGCTTGGTTTTCGTCTTTGCCTAAAAATAGTATTGATTCTTGGAACAAGTGCAAAGATGCTTTTATCTCTAAGTATTTCCTTCACACTAAGATTATCTCTCTTAGAAACGATATTATGAACTTTAAGCAACTTGATCATGAACAGCTTGCACAAGCTTGGGAGATAATGAAATTAATGATACGTAATTGCCCTACTCATGGTTTGAATTTGTGGATGATTATACAAAATTTTTATGCCGGATTGAATTTTGCTTCTAGAAATCTTTTATATTCGGCCGCGGGAGGCACTTTTATGGAAATCACTTTAGGAGATGCTACTAAACTCCTAGATAATATTATGGTTAATTATTCTCAATGGCATGCTGAAAGATCTTCTAATAAAAAAGTGCATGCCATAGAAGAAATCAATGTTTTGAGTGGAAAGATGGATGAACTTATGAAATTATTTGCTGCTAAGAGTGTTTCTTTTGATCCTAATGATATGCCTTTGTCTACTTTGATTGAGAATAACAATGAATCTATGGATGTGAATTTTGTTGGTAGGAATAATTTTGGTAACAACGCGTATAGAGGGAATTTTAATCCTAGGCCTTATACAAGTAATCCTTCTAATAATTATGGAAATTCCTACAACAACTCTTATGGAAATTATAATAAGATGCCCTCTGAATTTGAGAATAGTGTTAAAGAGTTTATGAATTCACAAAATAATTTTAATGCTTTGCTTGAAGAGAAATTGCTTAAAGTTAATGATTTGGCTAGGAACGTTGATAGAATTTCTCTTGAGATTGATTCTTCAAAGCTTAGATCTATTCCTCCCAAGCATGATATCAATGAGTCTCTCAAAGCCATGGGAATTTCCATTGACGAGTGCAAGGAAAGAACCGCTAGGATGCGTGCTTCCAAAGATGCCTTTATTAAAGCGTGTTCTTCCAATTCCTATGAAAATCAAGATGAAGATCTAAAAGTTATTGATGTGTTGTCAGGACCCAGACTCGATGCCACATCGATCTAGCATGTAACACCTCATATCACTTTGTGGCCTCACGCACGGCATCCCCACGGGTGTCGTCTTACCTTTGCCCGGGACCGTTTGCGCATTTTGGCACACGTATATGATGGTGTCGCTAGCATCCATATGATAAAGAGCCTGGGCTGACATGACTAGTCGTAAACCCAAAGTGGCACAGACTTACAGGGACAGGCATCCATGACCCAGCTTCGAACGTGTCGGTCATCAGCAAGTGGGTCCGGGCTGTAGCACTGGGCTAGCAGGACTCCGGTAAACCGGGCTGTAGCGGGCTAATAGGACTCCGGTACTCAAAGCGTGACATTTCCCCGAAGGGACAGACACAGGAACGAAGAAGGACACATGCCGGCCAGCCTAAGTGTTCCAGAGCAGTAGCAAGCTACCATGGCTCAGCGGTAACACTAGGAGACATTTCCCGGTAAGAGAGGCTACTAAAGATAAACAACTAGATAGTCAGATCCCACACATAGCACTACACATTACACGTACGCATAACATGCAAGTATGTGCTGTACAACATGGCATCACAGCATAACTCAACAATTATATAGATAAAGGCTCAGAAGAGCCATCACAGCATTGTTACAAACAGGGGTCACATGACCCAACAGTCAGAGCAATCAAGCAACGAGCGGAAGCATTACATGTCTGGGTACAGACATCTATAAATGGAAAAGGCTGAAGAGCCTGACTATCTACAACGTCCGATCCAGATCGTAGCTGAGGTACTAGCTACTAGTCGAAGTCCATGAGAACCCTAGTAAGACCGAAGTCTCTGCTGCAAAAACATAAATAAGGCAACATGAGTACAAAGGTACTCAGCAAGACTTACATCAGATCCTATCATACATGCATTTGTATCAAGAGGGTAATGTGGGGTTTAGTTGCAGCAAGCCAGCTTTGACTCTGTGGCTATCCTGTTCTACGACTACCAGAAACTCTGGAGGTGAAACAACGTACACGAGTCCACTAATCACCACACAATACACTACTATGGACTCATCCCCGTCTCCCTACGAGAAGGCCATCCATAGCACTCACACTTGTCTTGAGCATTTTATAGTATCCACTTCAAGTTGTCTATGTACCATGTAAGCATCCAAGAAGTCCATAACCGCGGACCCGGCTATTCGAATAGATCATGTTAACCCTGCAGGGGTGTACCTCTTCACACACGCTCTCGCCACTTACCGCCATGTACACGTCATGTATCTCGGCAACCTTCAAGCGGAAGCCTGGCGAGGGTGTCGGCCACGACCTGACTAACCACACAAGACTCTAGTCCAGGTTTATCGCCTATTCGGGTTCCATCCGCAAGGAGATCCGGCCGGGGTTTCACTCACGGCCCCAAACGATGTGTGCAGGGTTCCCAAGCCCACCTCGCCGGATGGATCTACGCTTGGTACACCGTGCCACTGTGCCTAGTCTGTCCCAAGCCCACCCTGCCGGGTGCCACTTGGTAGAAAATAGCACTACCTACAAACACCAGAAACTAGTTGCGACTCCTGGACAGAGATCAAGTTGGTTAATAAGTCGAGAGGGCTTGGAGCGCCCGGAGCCCAATGTGTGGTAGTATCGAGTCATTGGACAACATACATAGAACTCAGTGCTTAAGGACGGTTCCAGTGAGACAACCCACCATGTACTCCTACATGGCCTCTCACCGCTACCTTTACCAAATCGTGTTCACACACTTAACTCTCAGCATCAGAACATATCGTAACACTCCAATTCATTCCCAATGAACCAGACCTGACACAACTCTAAGCAATAGCAGGCATAGCATGGTAGGAACACATCAGTGGCTTCAATCAACTCCTACACATGCTAGTGGGTTTCAACTATTTACTGTGGCAATGACAGGTCATGCAGAGGAATGGGTTCAACTACCGCAGCACAAAGTAGCAGATGAATCGTTGTTGTCCTAATGCAATAACTGAGAGCAGGAGCGAGAGAGTAGGGTTTTATCGAAATGAACAAGGGGGTTTGCTTGCCTGGTAAAACAACAGGGGAGGCACTGCTTCACAGACAGGTACTCTGGAACGTCTCCGGAGCAGGACCTATCGAGAAGGAACAGTGCCGGCAATCAAAACACAATCATATGCAACAATATGATGCATGAACATGGCATGTAGATGTGATGCTGTTGAGCTAATGCAACTAGTGTTCAATTGGTTTGAAGTCCATTTGAACCAAAGGTTCAAATGCATTTCTAAATTAGGTCTCTTATATATGCCATAATGTGTTTTCCCATATTCAGCATGTATAAGTTGGTTTTTCATGCATGAAACTAGTACAGATGGAAAGGTTGCATTTTTCTGATAATTTTTCATATATAAATTATTTAAATCTGAGCTACGGTTGAATTGATATGAATTTTTGAAGTTTAAATCAATTTCTGGATTTTCTGAATTATTTTAATTCCAGAAAATGAATAATTGCGTCAGCATGACGTCATCATTGCATCAGCGGTCAACTGGGCTGGTCCGGGTCAAACCTGACGTGTGGGACCCACACGTCAGTGACAGGGGGGTTAACAGGGGTTATTTTAATTTAATTAAATGGTTAGGGGCGGTCGGGCCCACTGGTCAGCCTCAGGGGGGGGGGGGGTTAGCGCGGTTGGCCGGTCAATCCCGCCGGCGTTTAGCCGCCGGCGAGGCCCGAGACGGCGGAGGGGCTCGGGATCGCCGCTCCGGCGACCATTCAGGCGGCGGAGACCACCCACGCGAAGCCCAGACTCGCGCGCGTCTAGGGGTTCATGCGGGAGGCTGCGGGGGCGGCGGAGCTCGCCGGAGCAGAGCTCAGGGCGGCGGCCGGAGTTCGCCAACTTGTGGCCGCAGCGTTGTGGTGCACGGCGGTGGAGACGGAGGGTTCCTACGGGCTCCTGGCGCCACCAGGAACACGAGGACGTGCGCGGAAGGGACCGGCTTGGGCTCGTGCCACCGTGGCGCCATGGCCGGCGGCGAGGGGCTTACGGGCGCGGTGGCAAGCTAGCTAGACGGGGCAAACGGATACGGGGAGGAGGGGGTTCGGTGCGGGGGCTCACCGCGGAACTAGCGAGCGCGAGGGCGAGGTCGGGGATGCTCGGTAGCTCCCGAATCACCAGCGAGGATCCACGGCGGCCGGAGTCGAATTTGGCGACGGCGACGGCTCCACGGGGCACTCCGGCTTGCGTGGCTCGGCGAGGAGGTAGCTGGCGACGAGGCGGAGCTCCTGGGGATGACGGGGAGGCGAGGGGGAGGCGGTGGCTATGGCAACGGCGAGCGATGGCGGCGGCTGCGCTCGGGTGCGCTCGGGGAAGAGAGAAACAGGGAGGAGGGAGAGCGAGAGGGAGGGGAAAAGGACCGGGGCGGCTGCGTGGCGACGTGCAATCCATCCAGAGCGGCGAGGGGAGGACAGGCAGACAGGGAGGGAGGAGGCGTGGCGCGGTGGCGCGCGTGCGCGCCGGCCACACTCCGTTCCCCTGTCGGGAAGGAAGACGACAAAGGAGGGGGAGCCTGGTGGGCTGGGCCACCTCCCGGCTGGGCCGGCCTGCTGCGGCTGGGCTGCACAGGGGAGGCCCCAGGTAAGCCCCTACTTCTTTTATTTCTGTTTTTCTATTTTTTTCTGACATTTGTTTGATTTAATAAATATATTAAATCATTTTATTTTATTATGCCAATTTTTGCAGGAGCTGGATATATTATTCCAGAGCTCTTTTATAAATGGCATAATTTTTGGGCCATATTTCATATATATAGAAATATATTTCCAATGCAAATATTTATCGAATTAATCCAATTGGCCAAAATAAATATCCATGAGCTCCTAAAAATATGGTTTTGATTTTTATCTCTGTCCAATATTTTTAGAGGGCATCATGAGCATTTTCTTGGACCCTTTTGGAGAAATTTTTATTTGGGTCATTTTCAAAAGTGATTCTGAGGGTTCCACCAATCCTCATTTCAAATTTAAATGAATTTTAAATATGATGCACAAAGGGCTAGCTAGCCTAGGTCATACCAGGCTAGGGATGTGACAACTCGCCCCCACTTGAAAGAATCTCGTCTCGAGATTCGGGGGTCGACGGAAAGAAAGCGGGGTACTCCAGTCGAAGACGATCTTCTCGCTCCCAGGTAGCTTCTCTCTCGGAATGATGAGACCACTGAACTTTGAGAAACTTGATGTTCTGACGTCGAGTGACACGCTCTGCTTGATCAAGAATGCGAACCGGGTACTCTCGGTATGTGAGGTTATCTTGGAGATCAAGCGTTTCGTGGTCCACTCCACGGATAGGATCCGAGAAGCAACGCCTGAGTTGAGAGACGTGGAAGACATCATGAACTCGAGAAAGATGTGGGGGTAGTTCCAATTGGTAGGCAACCTCTCCTCGTTTAGCGAGAATGCGAAAAGGACCAATGTAGCGAGGAGCCAACTTGCCCTTGATACCGAAACGATGGGTACCCTTTAAAGGAGTAACCCGAAGGTAAGCTTGGTCGCCAATTTCATAAGTCATATCCTTATGATGACGATCGTACTGACTTTTCTGACGAGACTGGGCTGTTTTCAAATTCTCACGAATGATGCGAACTTGCTCTTCTGCCTCCTGGATCATGTCCGGTCCAAAGAATTGTCTTTCACCGGTTTCTGACCAGTTCAAAGGTGTTCGACATCTTCGTCCATAGAGAACCTCAAAAGGAGCTTGCTTGAGGCTGGATTGGTAGCTATTGTTATAAGCAAACTCGGCGAAAGGAAGACATTTCTCCCAATCCATACCGAAGGAGATAACGCAAGCTCTGAGCATGTCTTCGAGAATTTGATTGACCCGTTCCACCTGACCACTCGACTGAGGGTGGAAAGCGGTACTGAAGGAAAGATGGGTTCCCATGGCAGTTTGGAAACTCTCCCAGAAATGAGAAGTGAAAAGACTGCCACGGTCCGAATTGATCTCTAGTGGAACACCATGAAGTGACACTATTCGAGAAATGTATAAGTCAGCAAGCTGACTAGCAGTGATACTCTCTCGAACAGGAAGGAAGTGAGCCACTTTGGAGAGACGATCAATGACTACGAAGATAGCGTTATTCCCTCTCTTGGTCCTGGGAAAACCGGTGATGAAGTCCATACCAACTTTATCCCATTTCCATTCAGGAATAGCTAAAGGCTGAAGGGTGCCAGCAGGTCTTTGATGCTCTGCCTTAACGCGACGACAAACGTCACATTTAGCAATGAACTCAGCGATTTCTCTCTTCATCCTAGTCCACCAGAACCTCTGGCGTAGGTCCTGATACATCTTAGTGCTACCGGGATGAATCGTGAGAGGAGATTCATGCGCCTCCTTAAGAATCAATTGTCGTAGATGTTGATTCTTGGGAACCACCAAGCGATTCTCAAAGAAAACAACACCACGATCATCCATAGAGAAACATCCACCAACTCCCTTCTTAATGTTTCTCTTGATCCGGGAAATTCCTGTGTCTTGCTTTTGAGCAGCGATAATCCGATCTTCAAGATCAGGTTTCGCCACCAGGGTAGAAAGGAATCCGTGAGGAGCTATGTGAAGGTTAAGCTTACAGAATTCCTCATGGAGAAGTGGTTGGCCTTGCTGCAACATGAGATTGTTGCAATAGGATTTACGGCTTAGAGCATCAGCCATGACATTGGCTTTGCCTGGGGTGTAGGTAATTCCTAGATCATAATCTGTGATTAACTCCAACCAACGTCTTTGCCTAAGGTTCAGATCTGGTTGGGTGAAGATATACTTGAGACTCTGGTGATCAGTGTAGATCTCGCAACGTTTACCAAGTAGGTAATGTCGCCAGGTCTTGAGTGCATAGACTACGGCTGCAAGCTCTAGATCATGTGTAGGATAATTCTCCTCATGTGGATGCAACTGTCGAGATGCATAGGCAATCACATGACGATCCTGCATAAGAATGCAACCTAGTCCCTGTCGTGAGGCGTCGCAGTAGATAATAAAGTCTTTAGTGAAATCCGGTGGCACAAGTATGGGAGCAGAAGTCAGGCGTCTTTTCAGTTCCTGAAAACTGTACTCACACTGTGGGGACCACTCGAACTTTTTATCTTTCTTGAGAAGTTCCGTGAGGGGTTTGGCTACTTTGGAGAAGTTTTCAACAAAGCGGCGACAATAGCTGGCTAGACCAAGGAAACTCCTAACTTGTTTGACTGTTTCAGGTGGAGTCCAATCGAGAACGGCTTGAACTCTCTCAGGGTTGACAGCAATGCCCTTACCAGAGATTACGTGGCCTAGGTAGGTCACTTCTGGCAACCAAAATTCACACTTGGAGAACTTGGCATAAGGCGGTGTTCTCTGAGTTTTTCTAACACAAGTCTAAGATGTTCGGCATGCTCTTCCTCGTTCTTCGAGTAGATAAGAATATCATCGAGGTAAACCACGACGAACTTATCTAAGTACTCCATGAAGATCGAGTTCATCAAGCGGGAGAATGTGGCTGGGGCGTTGGTTAGGCCGAAGGACATGACGGTGTACTCGTACTGACCATAACGAGTGACAAAAGCTGTCTTGGGAATGTCCCCATTCCTGATCTTGATTTGATGGTAGCCTAACCTTAAATCCATCTTGGAAAAGACTGAGGACCCAGCGAGCTGATCATACAGGTCGTTGATCCTGGGAAGCGGATACTTGTTCTTTATCGTGACCAAATTAACGGGACGATAATCTACAACCATCCGGTCCGTACCGTCTTTCTTCTTGACGAAGAGGACGGGGCAAGCCCAAGGAGAAGAACTAGGACGGATGAAACCCTTTTGCAAGGACTCATCGAGTTGTTTCTTAAGCTCGGCTAATTCTAGGGGTGCCATCTTGTAAGGTCTCCGGGAGATTGGAGCTGTTCCTGGGATAAGATCTATGACGAACTCTACATCTCTGTCAGGCGGAACACCTGGCAGTTCCTCTGGAAAGACATCCGGAAAGTCACGGACTACCGGGATATCTTCAAGGTCTGGAAGAGGGCTGGCATTAAGGGAATAGAGCTGACGCTTTGCAACTCTAGTGGAGACAATGGCTATCTTGCCAGATGGGTGTGTGAGCTGAACGGACCTGGTGAAACAATCAATCTTGGCATGATGAGCTGTCATCCAGTCCATACCCAAGATGATGTTAATATCCGAAGACTTGAGAGATATCAAGGAGGCAAGGAATGCAAGTCTGTCCACAAGGATTTCATTGCCATAACTTATCCTAGAAGTTTGCCATTTGGATCCAGGAGTTTGAATAAGTAGTGGGGAGGGCATATCACAAAATGACATGTCGTGCAAGCGGGCATAGCTTTCGGAAATGAAGGAATGAGACGCTCCAGTATCGAACAGAACCGATGCTGGATGACAGTTGACAAGGAGTGTTCCAAGAACGACATCTGGATCATCATGAGCGGCTTTAGCTGAGACATGATGCACACGTCCATGTTCAGTGGGAGCTGACTTGGCACTGACCATCTTGCGTGATGGCTTACCATGGACAAAAGACTTCTCGGGCTGGGGTGGAGCAACTCTGGTCTGAGTGCAAATACGGGCAACGTGGCCTGGCTCTCCGCACTTGTAACAAATCTTGGAGGTAGGATGTGGACCTGTAAGAGAAGGCGGTCCACCAATAGGCCTGGGTGGAGCATACTGCTGAACTTGATGCGGTGCCCCATAAGATGGCCCCGGTACATATTTGGGCGGAAGAGCAGAGTTTGGAACCCAAATCCGGCGCTTCTGAGAATTAGAACCGGAGGAAGATCCCAAAGCACGAGTGTGCTTACGAGACTCCTCGTAAGTGAGTTGAGCTGTCTCTGCATTAATGGCCTTGTTCACAAGGGCTTGGAATGTATCACAATGATGCAGGTGGAGATCACGACGCAACTTGGGGTTGAGACCCTTCCGGAACCTAGCCTGCTTCTTAGCATCCGTGGACACTTCTTCTGTGGCATAACGGGCAAGGTTCTCGAACTCTCTGCTATAAGCATCAACAGCCATTTTATCCTGGGTGAAACTACAGAACTCTTCTCTCTTGCGATCAAGGAGGGCCTGGGGAATGTGATGCTCACGAAAAGACTCAGTGAAATCCTTCCAGGTAGGAATCTGGCCGGCTGGAAGCAAAGTCTCATAGTTCTGCCACCAAAGACTAGCAGGACCTTCCAGGTGGTATGTGGCATAAGTGACCTTGTCATCTTCAGCTACGTTCGCGGAACACAGCTTATGGGTGATGCTACGGAGCCAGTCATCTGCATCGAGTGGCTCGATGGAATGATGAAAGGTAGGTGGATGCAAGCGGATGAAGTCATGAATGGTCACAGGCTTATTGGACTGATGTGCGGTGTTCTCCTCGATACGTGCCAACAAGCGGTTGGACTCACGCTTGTTCCTCTCCATCTCTAGCATGAACTCTGTCAACGAAGGCTGATCAGGAGGATCCTCATCCCTACCATCTCCGTGGTTCTGGCTACGAGCAACGGAACTTCGCTTAGCTGATGACATCCTGAGAAACGAAACCAAGGACGAAATCAACATTAACTAGGGGCTGTAGAATGTAGGACAAGGAATTAGTATCTCTCGAACTCCTAGGAAATTTCGGCAGCATAACGGCAGTAAGATGCTCAGAATGAGACATCCTACTAAAAATGGGGTGGTAACATACTCAAGGTTCTGAGATCATACTAAACAGACTACACCGGAAATACTCAAAACTGGGTATGACTCTGATCAACTAGTCTTATGGAACTACGGAGTAGTAACACGTGATCCTGATAGACGGAAGGGAAGCCTAGTTCCTTAACCCCGTCGGAAATATAGGATGACTCAGATCAGAAGGCCATGAGGTAAAGGAGTAAAAAGAGCCTTACGTTCCATCCCACAATCAATTCCCTTATATAACTAAAGAATTTCTAGACTCAACTTCGACCAGGTTGGCTTGGTAAACCTACAGGCAGTCAAGCTCTGATACCAAAGATGTCAGGACCCCGACTCGATGCCACATCGATCTAGCATGTAACACCTCATATCACTTTGTGGCCTCACGCACGGCATCCCCACGGGTGTCGTCTTACCTTTGCCCGGGACCGTTTGCGCATTTTGGCACACGTATATGATGGTGTCGCTAGCATCCATATGATAAAGAGCCCGGGCTGACATGACTAGTCGTAAACCCAAAGTGGCACAGACTTACAGGGACAGGCATCCATGACCCAGCTTCGAACGTGTCGGTCATCAGCAAGTGGGTCCGGGCTGTAGCGCTGGGCTAGCAGGACTCCGGTAAACCGGGCTGTAGCGGGCTAACAGGACTCCGGTACTCAAAGCGTGACATTTCCCCGAAGGGACAGACACAGGAACGACAAAGGACACATGCCGGCCAGCCTAAGTGTTCCAGAGCAGTAGCAAGCTACCATGGCTCAGCGGTAACACTAGGAGACATTTCCCGGTAAGAGAGGCTACTAAAGATAAACAACTAGATAGTCAGATCCCACACATAGCACTACACATTACACGTACGCATAACATGCAAGTATGTGCTGTACAACATGGCATCACAGCATAACTCAACAATTATATAGATAAAGGCTCAGAAGAGCCATCACAGCATTGTTACAAACAGGGGTCACATGACCCAACAGTCAGAGCAATCAAGCAACGAGCGGAAGCATTACATGTCTGGGTACAGACATCTATAAATGGAAAAGGCTGAAGAGCCTGACTATCTACAACGTCCAATCCAGATCGTAGCTGCGGTGCTAGCTACTAGTCGAAGTCCATGAGAACCCTAGTAAGACCGAAGTCTCTGCTGCAAAAACATAAATAAGGCAACATGAGTACAAAGGTACTCAGCAAGACTTACATCAGATCCTATCATACATGCATTTGTATCAAGAGGGTAATGTGGGGTTTAGTTGCAGCAAGCCAGCTTTGACTCTGTGGCTATCCTGTTCTACGACTACCAGAAACTCTGGAGGTGAAACAACGTACACGAGTCCACTAATCACCACACAATACACTACTATGGACTCATCCCCGTCTCCCTACGAGAAGGCCATCCATAGCACTCACACTTGTCTTGAGCATTTTATAGTATCCACTTCAAGTTGTCTATGTACCATGTAAGCATCCAAGAAGTCCATAACCGCGGACCCGGCTATTCGAATAGATCATGTTAACCCTGCAGGGGTGTACCTCTTCACACACACTCTCGCCAGTTACCGCCATGTACACGTCATGTATCTCGGCAACCTTCAAGCGGAAGCCTGGCGAGGGTGTCGGCCACGACCTGACTAACCACACAAGACTCTAGTCCAGGTTTATCGCCTATTCGGGTTCCATCCGCAAGGAGATCCGGCCGGGGTTTCACTCACGGCCCCAAACGATGTGTGCAGGGTTCCCAAGCCCACCTCGCCGGATGGATCTACGCTTGGTACACCGTGCCACTAGTGCCTAGTCTGTCCCAAGCCCACCTGGCCGGGTGCCACTTGGTAGACTACTAACACTACCTACAAACGCCAGAAACTAGTTGCGACTCCTGGACAGAGATCAAGTTGATTAATAAGTCGAGAGGGCTTGGAGCGCCCGGAGCCCAATGTGTGGTAGTATCGAGTCATTGGACAACATACATAGAACTCAGTGCTTAAGGACGGTTCCAGTGAGACAACCCACCATGTACTCCTACATGGCCTCTCACCGCTACCTTTACCAAATCGTGTTCACACACTTAACTCTCAGCATCAGAACATATCGTAACACTCCAATTCATTCCCAATGAACCAGACCTGACACAACTCTAAGCAATAGCAGGCATAGCATGGTAGGAACACATCAGTGGCTTCAATCAACTCCTACACATGCTAGTGGGTTTCAACTATTTACTGTGGCAATGACAGGTCATGCAGAGGAATGGGTTCAACTACCGCAGCACAACGTAGCAGATGAATCGTTGTTGTCCTAATGCAATAATTGAGAGCAGGAGCGAGAGAGTAGGGTTTTATCGAAATGAACAAGGGGGTTTGCTTGCCTGGTAAAACAACAGGGGAGGCACTGCTTCATAGACAGGTACTCTGGAACGTCTCCGGAGCAGGACCTATCGAGAAGGAACAGTGCCGGCAATCAAAACACAATCATATGCAACAATATGATGCATGAAAATGGCATGTAGATGTGATGCTGTTGAGCTAATGCAACTAGTGTTCAATTGGTTTGAAGTCCATTTGAACCAAAGGTTCAAATGCATTTCTAAATTAGGTCTCTTATATATGCCATAATGTGTTTTCCCATATTCAGCATGTATAAGTTGGTTTTTCATGCATGAAACTAGTACAGATGGAAAGGTTGCATTTTTCTGATAATTTTTCATATATAAATTATTTAAATCTGAGCTACGGTTGAATTGATATGAATTTTTGAAGTTTAAATCAATTTCTGGATTTTCTGAATTATTTTAATTCCAGAAAATGAATAATTGCGTCAGCATGACGTCATCATTGCATCAGCGGTCAACTGGGCTGGTCCGGGTCAAACCTGACGTGTGGGACCCACACGTCAGTGACAGGGGGGTTAACAGGGGTTATTTTAATTTAATTAAATGGTTAGGGGGGGGTCGGGCCCACTGGTCAGCCTCAGGGGGGGGGGGTTAGCGCGGTTGGCCGGTCAATCCCGCCGGCATTTAGCCGCCGGCGAGGCCCGAGACGGCGGAGGGGCTCGGGATCGCCGCTCCGGCGACCATTCGGGCGGCGGAGACCACCCACGCGAAGCCCAGACTCGCGCGCGTCTAGGGGTTCATGCGGGAGGCTGCGGGGGCGGCGGAGCTCGCCGGAGCAGAGCTCAGGGCGGCGGCCGGAGTTCGCCAACTTGTGGCCGCGGCGTTGTGGTGCACGGCGGTGGAGACGGAGGGTTCCTACGGGCTCCTGGCGCCACCAGGAACACGAGGACGCGCGCGGAAGGGACCGGCTTGGGCTCGTGCCACCGTGGCGCCATGGCCGGCGGCGAGGGGCTTACGGGCGCGGTGGCAAGCTAGCTAGATGGGGCAAACGGATACGGGGAGGAGGGGGTTCGGTGCGGGGGCTCACCGCGGAACTAGCGAGCGCGAGGGCGAGGTCGGGGATGCCCGGTAGCTCCCGAATCACCGGCGAGGATCCACGGCGGCCGGAGTCGAATTTGGCGACGGCGACGGCTCCACGGGGCACTCCGGCTTGCGTGGCTCGGCGAGGAGGTAGATGGCGACGAGGCGGAGCTCTTGGGGACGACGGGGAGGCGAGGGGGAGGCGGTGGCTATGGCAACGGCGAGCGATGGCGGCGGCTGCGCTCGGGTGCGCTCGGGGAAGAGAGAAACAGGGAGGAGGGAGAGCGAGAGGGAGGGGAAAAGGACCGGGGCGGCTGCGTGGCGACGTGCAATCCATCCAGAGCGGTGAGGGGAGGACAGGCAGACAGGGAGGGAGGAGGCGTGGCGCGGTGGCGCGCGCGCGCCGGCCACACTCCGTTCCCCTGTCGGGAAGGAAGACGACAGAGGAGGGGGAGCCTGGTGGGCTGGGCCACCTCCCGGCTGGGCCGGCCTGCTGCGGCTGGGCTGCACAGGGGAGGCCCCAGGTAAGCCCCTACTTCTTTTATTTCTGTTTTTCTATTTTTTTCTGACATTTGTTTGATTTAATAAA
Organism: Triticum aestivum; assembly: GCF_018294505.1. Taxonomy (NCBI): domain Eukaryota; kingdom Viridiplantae; phylum Streptophyta; class Magnoliopsida; order Poales; family Poaceae; genus Triticum; species Triticum aestivum. The sequence continues at coordinate 278,879,087 of NC_057797.1, read as the reverse complement.
TATATTAAATCATTTTATTTTATTATGCCAATTTTTGCAGGAGCTGGATATATTATTCCAGAGCTCTTTTATAAATGGCATAATTTTTGGGCCATATTTCATATATATAGAAATATATTTCCAATGCAAATATTTATCGAACTAATCCAATTGGCCAAAATAAATATCCATGAGCTCCTAAAAATATGGTTTTCATTTTTATCTCTATCCAATATTTTTAGAGGGCATCATGAGCATTTTCTTGGACCCTTTTGGAGAAATTTTTATTTGGGTCATTTTCAAAAGTGATTCTGAGGGTTCCACCAATCCTCATTTCAAATTTAAATGAATTTTAAATATGATGCACAAAGGGCTAGCTAGCCTAGGTCATACCAGGCTAGGGATGTGACATGTGTCCCCTATCAAATCTTTCTTTTGCAATATGAATCTTGATAAAACTGAATATGATCTTCCTTTACCTAGAAGGCATTGCAAAAATTTGGAGTATTTAGATCTCTATGATGAAATTGATGAAAGTGGGATTGAAAGTAATAAAAATCTAGATGTTGCTAAACCCACTATATTGGATTTCAAGGAATTTAATTATTAAAGTTTCTCTTTAATTGATTATATTTCCTTGTTGCAACCCGTGCTAAATTCTCCGCATGCTTATAGTCAAAAGAAAGCCTTTACCGAACATATTGTTGATGCCTTGATGCAATCTTATGAAGAAAAGCTTGAGTTGAAAGTTTCTATCCCTAGAAAACTCTATGATGAGTGGGAACCAACTATTAAAATTAAAATTAAAAATCATGATTTTTATGCTTTTGTGTGATTTGGGTGCTAGTGTTTCCACTATCCCCAAAACTTTGTGTGATTTGCTAGATTTCCGCGATTTTGATGATTGCTCTCTAAACTTGCATCTTGCGGATTCCACTATTAAGAAACCTATGGGAAAATTAATGATGTTCTATTGTTGCAAATAGAAATTATGTGCCCATAGATTTCATTGTTCTTGATATAGATTGCAATCCTTCTTGCCCTATTATTCTTGGTAGACCTTTCCTTAGAACGGTTGGTGTGATTATTGATATGAAGGAAGGGAATATTAGATTTCAATTTCCATTAAAAAAGGGCATGGAACACTTTCCAAGGAAGAAAATAAAATTTCCATATGAAACTATCATCGGAGCCACTTATCGATTGCCTACCAAAGATGGCAATACCTAGATCTATCCTCGCTTTTATGCCTAGCTAGGGGCGTTAAACGATAGCGCTTGTTGGGAGGCAAACCAATTTTATTTTTATTTTTTTGTGTTTTTCTTCTGTTAGGGAATAAATAACCCATCTACCTTCTGTTTGGATGTGGTTTTGTGTTTTAATTAGTGTTTGTGCCAAGTTAGACCTATTGGATCTTCTTGGATGATACTTATTTGATCTTGCTGTAATTTCCAGAAACTTTGCGTTCAGTGGCAGAATTGTTAAAAATCCCAGAACGTGATAAAATACTGATTCCAATTTTCTGCTGATCAATAAACAAATTGTCTGGTCTTCCAATTTTGGTAGATGTTTTGGAGTTCCAGAAGTTTGCGTTAGTTACAGATTACTACAGGCTGTTCTGTTTTTGACAGTTTCTGTTTTTCATGTGTTGTTTGCTTATTTTGATGAGTCTATGGTTAGTAAAATAGTTTATAATCCATAGAGAAGTTGGAATACAGTAGGTTTAACACCAATATAAATAAAGAATGAGTTCATTACAGTACCTTGAAGTGGTCTTTTGTTTTCTTTCTCTAACGGAGCTCACGAGATTTCTATTGAGTTTTGTGTTGTGAAGTTTTCAAGTTTTGGGTGAATTCTTGTGATGGATTATGGAACAAGGAGTGGCAAGAGCCTAAGCTTGGGGATGCCCATGGCACCCCAAGATAATCCAAGGACACCAAAAAGTCAAAGCTTGGGGATGCCCCGGAAGGCATCCCCTCTTTCGTCCAATTCCATCAGTAATTTACTTGGAGCTATATTTTTATTCACCAACATGATATGTGTTTTGCTTGGAGCGTCTTATATTATTTGTGTCTTTGGTTGTTAGTGTGCCACAATCATCCTTGCTGTACACACCTTTTCATAAAGCCATACATGAATTAGAATTTGATAGAATACTCTATGTGCTTCACTTATATCTTTTTGAGCTAAGTAGTTTTGCTCTATGTGCTTCACTTATATCTTTTGAGAGTTATAATTTTGCTCTATGTGCTTCACTTAGATCTTTTAGAGCACGGTGGTGGATTTCTTTTAAAGAAACTATTGATATCTCATGCTTCACTTAAATTATTTTGAGAGTCTTAATAGCATGGTAATTTTCTTACTAGTAACATGCTTGGTATTCAGGATTTGTGAAACTTTCTTTTGAGTGTGTTGAATACTAAGAAAAGTTGGATGCTTGATAATTGTTTTGAGATATGGAGGTAGTAATATCCAAGTCATGCTAGTAGAGTAATTGTGAATTTGAGAAGTTCTTGAGTTAAAGTTTGCATGTCCCGTAGCATGCACGTATGGTAAACATTATGCAACAAATTTGAAACATGAGGTGTTATTTGATTGTCCTCCTTATGAGTGGCGGTCGGGGACGAGCGATGGTCCTTTCCTACCAATCTATACCCCTAGGAGCATGCACGTAAAACTTTGGTTTTTGATGGCTTGTAGATTTTTGCAATAAGTATATGAGTTCTTTATGACTAATGTTGAGTCCATGGGTTATACACACTCTCACCCTTCCATCATTGCTAGCCTCTACGGTACCGTGCATTGCCCTTTCTCACATCGAGAGTTGGTGCAAACTTCGCCGATACATCCAAACCCTGTGATATGATATGCTCTTTCCCACATAAACCTCCTTATATCTTCCTCAAAACAGCCACCATACCTACCTATTATGGCATTTCCATAGCCATTCCGAGATATATTGCCATGCAACTTTCCACCATCCAGTTTATCATGACACATTCATCATTGTCATATTGCTTAGCATGATCATGTAGTTGACATAAGTATTTGTGGCAAAGCCACCGTTCATAATTTTTTCATACTTGTCACTCTTGATTCATTGCATATCCCGGTACACTGCCGGAGGCATCCATATAGAGTCATACTTTGTTCTAGTATCGAGTTGTAATCATTGAGTTGTAAATAAGTAGAAGTGTTATGATCATCATTAAATAGAGCATTGTCCCAAAAAAAGAGAGAGAAAGGCCAAAGAAAAAAAGGCCCAAAAAAAGAAAATAAATAAAAAGGGGCAATGCTACTATCCTTTTTTTCCACACTTATGCTTCAAAGTAGCACCATGTTCTTCATATAGAGAATCTCTTGAGTTATCACCTTCATATACTACTGGGAATTTTCATTATAGAACTTGGCTTGTATATTCCAACAATGGGCCTCCTCAAGTGCCCTAGATCTTCGTGAGCAAGCAAGTTGGATGCACACCCACTTAGTTTCTTTTGTTGAGCTTACATATATTTATAGCTCTAGTGCATCCGTTGCATGGCAATCCCTACTCCTTGCATTAACATCAATCGATGGGCATCTCCATAGCCCATTGATTAGCCTTGTTGATGTGAGACTTTCTCCTTTTTGTCTTCTCCACATAATCCCCATCATTTTATTCTATTCCACCCATAGTGCTATATCCATGTCTCACGCTCATGTATTGCGTGAAAGTTTATGAGTTTGAAATTATTAAGGTATGAAACAATTGCTTGGCTTGTCATCGGGGTCTTGCATGATGAGACCATTCTTGTGTGACTAAAATGGAGCATGACTAAACTATATGATTTTGTAGGGATGAACTTTCTTTGGCCATGTTACTTTAAGAAAACACAATCGCTTTGTTGGTTTGCTTGAAGTATTATTATTCTCTATGTCAATATGAACTTTTATCTTGAATCTTCCTAATCTGAATATTCATACTACAATTAAGAAGATTTGCATTGAAATTATGCCAAGTAGCACTCCGCATCAAAAATTCTCTTTTTATCATTTACCTACTCGAGGACGAGCAGGAATTAAGCTTGGGGATGCCTGATACGTCTCCAATGTATCTATAATTTTAGATTGCTCCATGCTATATTATCTACTATTTTGGACTATATTGGGCTTTATTTTCCACTTTTATATTATTTTTGGGACTAACCTATTAACCGGAGGCCCAGCCCAGAATTGCTGTTTTTTTGCCTATTTCAGTGTTTCTAAGAAACGGAATATCAAACGGAGTCCAAACGGAATAAACCTTTATGGAACGTGATTTTATTCCCGAATATGACCAAGGAGACTTGGAGCCTACACCAAGGAAGCTTCGAGGTGGGCACGAGGTAGGGGGGCGCGCCCTATACCGCCAGGCGCGCCCCCCCACCCTCGTGGGCCCACCGAAGCTCCACTGACGTACTTCTTCCTCCTATATATACCTACGTACCCCCAAACAAACAGATACGGAGCCAAAAACTTAATTCCACCGCCGCAACTTTCTGTATCCATGAGATCCCATCTTGGGTCCTGTTCCGGAGCTCCGCCGGAGAGGGTCGTCATCAGGGAGGGCTTCTACATCATCATAGCCTCTCCGATGAAGTGTGATTAGTTTACCTCAGACCTTCGGGTCCATAGTTATTAGCTAGATGGCTTCTTCTCTCTTTTTGGATCTCAATACAAAGTTCTCCCCCTATCTTGTGGAGGTCTATTCGATGTAATCTTCTTCTTTTTTTGCGGTATGTTTGTTGAGACCGATGAATTGTGGGTTTATGATCAAGTCTATCTATGAGTAATATTTGAATCTTCTCTAAATTCTTTTATGTATGATTGGTTATCTTTGCAAGTCTCTTCGAATTATCAGTTTGGTTTGGCCTACTAGATTGGTTTTTCTTGCCATGGGAGAAGTGCTTAGCTTTGGGTTCGATCTTGCGGTGCCATTTCCCATTGATAGAAGGGGCAGCAAGGCACGTATTGCATCGTTTCCATCGAGGATAACAAGATGGGGTTTATTTCATATTGCATGAATTTATCTCTCTACATCATGTCATCTTGCTTAAAGCGTTACTCTGTTTTTAACTTAATACTCTAGATGCATGCTGGATAGCGGTCGATGAGTGGAGTAATAGTATTAGATGCAGAATCGTTTCGGTCTACTTGTCACGGACATGATGCCTATATACATGATCATGCCTAGATATTCTCATAACTATGCTCAATTCTGTCAATTGCTTAACAGTAATTTGTGCACCCACCATAGAATACTTATGCTCTTGAGAGAAGCCACTAGTGAAACCTATGGCCCCCGGGTCTATTCTCATCATATCAATCTCCATCACTTTAATCTTGCTTTTCTTTTTAATTTGCCTTTTACTTTTCACTTTGGATCTCTATACCAAAAATACCAAAAATATTATATCTATCAGATCTCACTCTCGTAAGTGACCGTGAAGGGATTGACAACCCCTAATCGTGTTGGTTGCGAGTAGTTATCGTTTTGTGCAGGTACGAGGGACTTGAGCGTGGCCTCCTACTGGATTGATACCTTGGTTCTCAAAAACTGAGGGAAATACTTACGCTACTCTACTGCATCATCCTTTCCTCTTCAGGGAAATCCAACGCAAGCTCAAGAGGTAGAAATACTACAGTACAATATGCTTCTGGCAGTCTGACACCGATTGAAATGCTGCATGTCCACTACGAGGGAGAGGGCGAGGGAGAGGGAGGGGGCGCTCTAGTCAAAACCCTCTCCTCGTCCTACGAGCCACCGCGCGTGTGGGCAAGGGAGAGGCGTAGTAAGAGAAAGTATAATTGGTCCTAGTCAGCAGGCTATAAGCCATTCCAAGTTAGCAAATTCCCATATGGAAGGGAGAGAAGGGAGGAAAGAGAGTGCAGCCGGCGCTTCGCTAATCGCCCGACTGTAGTGCAATGCACGAGAGCAAGGAGCTGCATGCAGCCCTTAAAGGTTGGCACTGGTTCTCCCCTCCAATCAGGAGTGTCTCCCTCCTTCTTCATGCATGCAAAAAATTAATTACTATAGCTGATGAGCCGCTCCTCTATAGCCAGCCCTATTATATCGAACTTTTTATTTGAAGACTCTAGGTGACATGGCACTTGTATAGAGCACGTTGCCAGCTCTTCTATTAGCCATGCCCTAAGAGCATGTCCAATAGCATGTGTATATTTGGATGTCTATATATTCACATAGACAATGGTGTAATTATATTACCTCATATACACGTCCAGTTTTGCATCAGAACGTCTATATATAGGGACCATGATAGGTGGGCCGTCGCTAGGGAGAGGAAGAAATCATGACTGTAGCTGAGTTTAGACGACGCATTCACATTGTCAAGGCGTGGACATTGTTGAGGTTGATTTAGACGCTGTGTATATTTGGACGGCCATATAGACAAGTTGTTGGATGCCTGTTTTGGGCTCACGTCATGGAAAACGAGTATAGACATCCATATAGACAAGCTATTGGAGATGCTCTAAGCAAGATCTCCTCGTTCGGTGAGTTGACGGGACACATCAAAGTAGTACTAGTACTAGCCCATACTGCGTCCTTTCCGGTTAATATGGCTTAATTTTAAACAAGAAAATACACTAGCGGTCAACTTATGTAACAATATGCTCTTTAGGGTCACTATATAGTTTTACGGTGATTATACGATCACTAGCTCGTCGTAGACCACCGTATCGCACCCTACTGACCTGTCACATAGTCGAGGTGGCACTTTGTTGATAGGTTAAATTGTCACCTAGTTTCTGGGTTCCACCTGTCAGTTGGCAGAGCAAAGAAATCAGCTAAACAAAACTTTACGCAGGCACGACAAGAGTCCAACCCTCGCGCGTGAACCACCCTGCTGTGTATGTGAGTGCATGCGCGTGTACTCCCTTGGTCTTCCAACAAACAGTGTACATCGGCTAAAAATAAAGAGTGTACATCTACACTTCCATTGCATTTGGCCTTTAATCTAAATCGATACTGATTGACTAATGCACCAACTTGTTCTCTAGCTATAGGCTACATGTCTATCCTTAATTATAGCATGCAACAACCTTCATTTAATCTTCTTCTCTCAATGGTTGCATCCACACATAAGTCTGCTACTTTTGGGCATTAATTAGGCCCTGGTCAATGTGTAAATCTCTAAATGTACAGTCTTTCACGGACATAGGAAGTAGGTTGAACACTTGAGCATGAGCGTGTGTGTTGCGTCGTGTGCTGTGTGCCAAATGGGTGTGTGAGTGTTGCGTGTGTCCATGTGTACGTGTGAGTGTTGCATCTTGCATGCATGCATGCATGAGGCTTTTACTCCATCCCATTGACATGTTCATATTTCAAGCTTCATTAAAACGTTGCATGCAAGAATTAAGAGATAACTCACCAATGCATGTAACAGTTCTGGTCATTTGTTCCTCACGCATGCATTCCAATTAATACATTCGTAAACACAATTTTCTTGAGGAAAACGAGCCCATTATTGAGTACTCCCTCCATTTCGGTGAATAAGTCATTCGCGTAGTTCTAGGTCGATGATTTAACTATCTAAATATGTACTATATGTGACAAAAAATATGTATTTAGAAACTATACATGTGTAGAAATCTAGTGATATACTTTTCATGACATAAAACACATTTAATTATTCAAATCGATGACCTAGAACTATGTGAATGACTTATTCACCTAGATGAAGGTAGTACTTTCGAAAAAAACTTCGGGCACTCATCATTTACTACTACATTAGTTGATGATTTTTTTATTGACCTTTATATAAACCTCCGTCCTGGTTTAATGGTCCCCTTCGTACTTAGTGTAAAATTTTGACCATAAATTTAACTAACAAAGTGCCAATGCATGTCATAAAAAACTATACCATTAAAAGCTATGTTCAAATACGAATCCACTGATATGATTTTTGGTGAAATGTTTATCATTTTAGTAGTTAAATACTCCCTCCATCTAGGTGTATAAGTCACTTTACAAAAACCAAATAATCCCAAAACACTTAGGCGCGGTGCATTAAATCCCACCTCATTTCTTAACATATCAACCAATAAGAGATGTGGGCGTTCATGTTTTGAATGAATCGAGACTACCAAACAGGACATGAAGTTGTTAGTCCATTGCATGAAATGCTATTAATTAGAAAATAAACATTAAGTTCTCTGTTTTTTCCTCCTTGGTCACGGTGCACAACCAAAGATGACTTATTCACTTGGATGGATGGAGTAGATAGTAAAACTTTGACACAAAATTAATGCATTGGTAAACATAATTTTTTGAGGAAAACGAGTGCATTAACTGAGTGTTTTTGCAAACTACAAAAATTATTCCACCACTCATCATCTACCTTGGTTGACGAGATTTTTGGCGCCGGGTATAGTTCTAGTACTCCTACATTATTGGCGCCGGGTGCCTTGCCCAATGTTTCATCTTCTTGGACAGGATGAGCGTAGAGGCATAGGGATACTGTAGATAGGAAGTCTTCATGATCCATTATTCCCCATCTCGGTCAGAGAGAACTATTCAACTAGTCTTCACAGTGATGTGACAATACACACTGCAGCAGATGGGACACTTAATTAATAAGCTGAACCAGCGTGTTGGTGTTACTAAATCAGCCTTACCCAGTATTGTCATCATGTTCGCCAGTGGAGCACGCTTCCGTAAATACGCCGACGCACCTCTCTCCTCCATTAACTAACATATGGGCCCTCTTGAGGTAGACCCACATGTCATCGGCATAACTATTTACACTCCGAAGGACGGTATATCCTGGTAGTAGTACTAGTAGAATTGAGATTTAATGCACTTTCTTCCCCGTCTTTCACTCTTCTTCCTCCTCTCTTCCCCATCATCAGTCGCACACCATTTCCGCTCGCTCACTGCTCGCCCGCTCGAGCCATCTTCCTTGGTAGCTCGCGCGTACCATATCCCCCTACTCACTGTTTGGCCACACACGCCATATTCACTTCCCCGCTGGCTCGCAGGCACCGAAAACCCCAATCACTCAACAACATAAAAAACCCTATGGCAGAACCGACTGACACGCAGAGCCGCGATTGGAATTCCCTCACCGATGTTCTCTTGGAGCAAATCTATAATTGTATGGACCTGCTCAGCACCGTCCGTCTGGCCGCATGCTTGCTCTCTTTGTACCGTCTACTCGTTTGCAATCGGCCGACTCTTTTCAAGACACCCTGCTTGCTGATGCCCGATCCTCACAGGTGGCCTAGACACCGACTTGAAAATCCTACGGGGGTTGCCGTGGTGCCCGTCGACATACTACCACTACCCGTCCACATGTCCTTTATGCACGACCACTAATGGGCGGGCATGTAGGCCAACTGGATGGTCCTTATCCACCATTCCGGTAGTCCGTGGCCTCTTGTGGATATCTAAACCCAGTGAGATATCACCCTTCCATCGTTGGATACCGCTTCCATCGAGCCTCGCGGCCCACCGGACACTCCTGCCTACTACGGACGAGACGCGTCGAGCCTCTGTTTGCTGAAAGTTGTAATCTGCGAAGTGCCGACACCATCAGAAGACTACATGGATTACAAGCTCATCACCTTGTTCAACATGGGATTAGTCTATCCGGAATCCGGTCGCCATACATGGTTTTGGCTCATCGTCAATCCTGTTGAGGCAACATTTTTGTCTGATGCTATAGTGCACAATGGCATCATTTACGTGGTCAACGCACAAATTGGCTGCCTATACTGGTGGAATCTATCGTCGTGTAATTTTTCTATCTCATCTCATCTTTACCTTATGAATACGACTGCCTGTTCATTGCTTCAAATTTAGAATAGATAGTATGTCTATAACCACATCATTGCTATATGTTCATCTCATTTCCTAGATTTTTATGACCACACATGTTATTGTTAGAGTTGATATGAGAACAATTGGCATCTAATGATTTTTATAATAGATATTATGAGTATAACCTCATGATTGCTATATGTTACTCTCATTTCCAGGATTTTTATAACAACGCATGTTGTTGCTTCGAATTGATATGAGAACAGTAGTAAGTGCTATTGTAGAATATGAGTAGGCCCTATCATAGCTTTTTTTCTCTCATTGTTACATGATGTTTGAACCATGACATCTTGCTAGAATATGAAAGCCATTGGCTTATTTTCTTAACTTGGGGTATGATTATGACCACGACATTGCAATTCTCTTTCTATGATATGTGTCACTATTATAATAATCTTAATTCCATACATACTCTGAACATGATTTTTTATTTTTGTCCTTTTGGTCTCCAATTTGAATTGTTGCAGCACATGCAAATGTGCTGGTCTTCATGATTCCAGGACATGGAATCATACCAGTCGATGGGTGGTGGTTTATCGCTCGTTCAGCTGACGGCAGTCAATTGATGCTCACTCGCACGTACCAAATTGACCAAACCGTTACATCAAACCACATGCAGTACAATGCCTGGAGCGTTCGTGAGATTGACGACTATGGCTGCTTCATGTTTGAGAAAGATCCCAGCTCCGTTGTGCCAGACATATTCAATTGGAGGCGGGTTTACACCTTCGGCAACCACTCCATATTCATCGGGCTCAATTATCCGATCATCCAACCAATCATCGATCATATCACCGGTGATGATTACCATGCTATGAAACTTCCATTCACCAGGGGGAACTGTGTTTACACATCGTACCATGGGTTTCATGAATCACCATATCTAGAGATCCGTCGGCACATCTTGTTGCCAGATAATCTTCAGTGTGTGAAAGGCATGAAGCTTCCATGCGATGGATGGCTTTTGCAAACCCGACATGTGACGATGTGGTTCATGCCAACAACAAATATGGACAACTTGATTCGTACTAATATCTAGACTGAGCCAGGTATCCTGCCGCTATAGCAAGACCCTCTTTTGTTGGATATTATGCACTGTTGTTAGTTTGAAGCACTCCTCTGGTTTGAAGGATATATACCTTTCTGGGATCAAGTGCATCCTTACTCACCTGCATAGGATGTACTGATAATGATGATGGAGATGTTGTGTAGAAGCCATATATATATATATCAATTAGGCTCCAAGTGCGTACTTGTTGGTGAAACTGTTGTCCAATGGGAATTATATTTTGTATTACTCATGTAGCCTACAAAGTTTGTACAGCCATGCAACTTCTTACTCCATTTCTAAATTTGTACTAGTCCTCTATACCATATATCGTGCTACTCGTACTACTACCTCCCTCCTGGTTTATTGGTTCCCTTCGTAATGTGTGTCAAATTTTGACCATAAATTTCACTAACTAAATGTTAATGCATGTCCCAAAAAACTATATCATTTTATTCGTATTTGAACATAGTTTCCAATGGAATAATTTTCAGTGACATGCATTGACATTTTGTTAGTTAAACCTATGATTAAAATGTGACACTAAATACGACTAGTAAGTAGTACAGTAGCAGTACTAGTATACATCGGTCAAATATTCATCATGTCCTCACTTTGAATTGACGTGACAACACGCTGCGCGTGTGGTGACACAAGAGTCTTGGCAGAATGTTTGGGTATTGTGGACTTCAGATTTTGAGTACCACGTATCTGTCGAAATCTTTCATCATTCACTTAAAACAGTCGATTGATCATACATTGAGTATCATGTAACTGGAATTAACCGATGCAAGTCCAAGAAGGATTGGTCGGTGCTGCCAGCTGGCGTCAAGTTCAATCCCATAGATCAGGAGCTGATCGAGCACCTTGAGGCCAAGGTGAGTGCTGACAGCGGGATATCTCACCCTCTCTTCGATTTGTTCATACCAACCATCGACAGCGAGCATGACATATGCCACACCCATCCTGAGAAACTTCTAGGTACGACACCGATCGGCCGTCTACTTGGACAAACATATTCCTTTGTTTATAGCTCTATTTTCTGTTTTGACAAAGACCTAGTGAAGCAATTGCAATTTTACAGTTAATAAAAAGTGAAACAAGTGACTTCAACATGCAAAAAATGTTATGAAAATGCCAATTACATAAGCTAAAACTTGTATTTGACAATACTTCAGGTATCACACCGAGTGGCCTAAGCAAGTATTTCTTCCAGCGCAACTCCAGGGCGTTCAAAAGGTGCACGTGGATGCGTCGCAAGATACAGTCGGAGTGCGGCCTGCACGCGATGTGGCACAAGACCGGCAATACCTTGTCGGTGTACAAAAAGAGGGGTACACTTTTTGTACCCCTATAATTGTGCACGGGCAGTCTGAGCCACGGGCACCACCACACAAAGCAAGGCAAGGGAGGTGAGCCAGGGTAAGACTGAAGCTCAAGAGAACTACGACGCCAAGGCCAAGACCACGAAGAGCAAAGGGGACGAAGCGGACTCCCCCGGCAAGATCCTTGCCGGGAGACAGTTCTAGCAGCCCCGGCAAGACCCTTGTCGCGGCGACTCGTCCCGCGCCTACGGAGCAAATCGCCCTTGAGTCCACTGCCCCCAAAGGGCAAGGATTCGGGAGACATCCCCGTGGCGGCATGCAGATCTTCGTGAAGACATTCAAGATCAGATACGCTCTAAGGAGACGACAACCCTTGGCGGGATCCCAGTGAAGGAAGACCACAAGGCCCCGGCAAGCGCCTTGCCGGGGATGACATCAGGCGCCTCGGCAAGACCCTTGCCGGGGCCCCGGCAAGGCCCTTACCGAGGACACCTGCAGGGCCACCATCAGGACCACGCCGACTAAACCTCCACCACCGCATGCACGCAGCTGCCGACCCAACCAGCTGGGTAGGCACCTGCGTGGCGGCATGCAGATTTTCGTGAAGCCCCACCACAACACCACCTCAGCTACCTGCGTACCTACGAGGCATCGTAGGCGTCGCTGGCCAGGGCGCGTGTCGACACAAGGAGGAGCGGCGACGGACGAGACAGGTTTCTCCACCGTCCCCGATAAAGCAAGGACACCTAAGGAAGACGCATTAAATGCGCCTTGTCATGTAATGCGAGGGATAACCTCGCATCACTGTACCCTTTCCACCTCCTGTGTGCCACTGTGGCAGCCCCTTTTTTCTATAAAAGGAGGCCCGAGGCGACCAGGAGAAGGATTCAGCTTTTTGGAGCTCCTCACGCCCCATAGTTAGCTCAAGAACACAAATATACAATCCACCAAAGCAGGAGTAGTGTTTTACGCATCCTCGCGGCCCGAACCTGGATAAACGAACCATGTGCTACCTGTTAGATCCGCTCTTCTCACGACCCCGCGCCCCGCTAACCATAGTAGGGATTCTTGTGATCCCATAGGTGTCATTCCCACCGACATCTCTGGCGCGCCAGGTAGGGGGCGCAGTTTTGAGAATTGGCTCTAGCAATCAGCCCAGCAGTCCTTCGTCTTTGTGGCTCTTGGAGAGGGAAGGAGGCCGGAAGATCAGCGCTCGAGCGACTACAAACAGAAGCTAAGTTGCACTGAACCCTTATTTGTCCTATGCTTCTTATATGAGGTTATTCCCCCCCGAGATGTCACGCCTTTGTATGAGAAACCTGCACGCCAGGGGGCTCTCCCACGATCCGCAACGCCCTTGCCCTGTTTCGAGTCCGCTCAATAGCTCAAGCGGCTACGTCGAGAATGGCAGAGTAGCCTTCCACGATCAACAACGCTCTTGATTCTGACTCAAGTCAAGCTCGACAGTTCGAGCGGCCGCGTTCAGAACGGAAAGGTGGCTCGTCCGGCGGTATGTGTACCCGGCAGGCCCATGGGGATCTGTCCGAAAAACGCCGCTAGGGGCTTCCGCGCTGGCGAGCCTACCCAATCGATGTAGGGCGCGCATACAAAGAGGAATTGAACGGGGAAATAACGTGCATGAAATTAAGAGTACTGCAAAGTTATATTACATCACATCATTGATGCGGTTCTAACTAAAGATGAAATTTGTCTTGGTCGTGAACCTGCAGCGGCGGTGAAGAACGGGATGCCTAATCCCGGCGATGGCCTTCCAACCTCATGATTTCGTCGATGCTGCTGATGACGGGCTTGATGCACTCCTTGAGCACCATGAGGTCAATACCATCTGGCAAGCTATCCATCGCGGCATCGAAGTCGAGGTCGGGATTCTAGTACGCCATCTTGGTGAGGACCTTGGTCATGACCCCCCCGGCAAAGTCGCCGGGCTTCCCCGGCCAACGTGGCCGCTCGGTTGGAGTGAAGATAAGCCAAGGCTCCAAGGACGCCCTCGAAGAACAGGGTCAGCTTGGTGTTGATGGTCCCGCTGCGCTCAGGGGCGTACCTCACATTTGGCATCCCCGTGGTGGCCAACTGCGAGATGACCCTGCCGGCGACGTCCTCCAGACGGCTGATCCGTCTGTTCTCACCCGCCACATAATCCTAGTGGGAGGCGGCCTCGTTTGCCCGCAGGTGCTTCTCCTCCTCCAGACTCCTGGTCAAGGTCTCCTCCCGAGCCCTGCTCTCCGACAACATCTTCTCGAGATCCTCCAGCTTCAGCTTGAGATCTCTGACGGAGTTTTGTGCTTCGGAGAGCTCCCCAGCCCTGTTGATGACCGCTCCTTGTGCCTCCACCAAGGCGCTGTTGAGCGTGCTCTTCTCGTTGGACAGCTTGAGGGCCTGCTCCTTTAGCTTGTCCTGCGAACCTCCAACTCCCTTACTTTACCGGCATGGGCCAGAGCCTGGGCACCGAGTGCCTCCTTGTGCCTCTGCTCCAGCTCGCGAGTCCTTCGCGCGACAAGGGCCTCAAGCTCCTCATCCTTGCCACGGAGCGCTGCGGCAAGCTTCGCCTCACGCACGGTGAGGTCCTCTTCCTGGGAATCCTGTGCGGCTTGATGATGGTTCCGGACGGCCTCGGCCGCGGCCGCCAAGTTCGCCGCCTTTCCTGGGCCTTCTTGATGTCAGCCATCTTCATGGTGAGCTCGACATTGCACTTGGCCAATTCCTCCTGAAAGGCCCTCTACTCCTCGCGAGTCTGGTGGAACCAGGTCTGCGTCTCAGCAACGCGCGCCTTGAAATCCACCTCCGCCCGGTCCACCGTTGCTGTCCTGGACTTAACATTGTCCAGACGGACACGGTAGAGCGCCTGGAGTTTTCGGAAGTTGGCCCCCATAGCGCGGAAAAGCTGCTCTTCTGGAGAACCATCACCGCCAACGCCCAGCTCATTGACAACCTCGAGCCCAGTGGCGGCAAGCACCTCACCGTCAAAGACTTCCCCTTCGGCGGGCGCCCGGGAACTTGACGCCCCTGGGAGATGGACGAAAAGATCGTCGCCCACCTTCAGATATCTGCCGGGGCCTGAGGTTGAGGAGGAGGGAGGCTGATCATCAACCACCTCTTCCTCGGCAGTGGCCTTGCCGGCTTCCCCGGCAGGCCCACCGTTGGCGCCCTCGGCAGAAGCCTCGCCGGTCGCCTTGGTGGCCCCCGCAGCTGTGTCCTCGGCAGCATCCTTGGCGGCCTCATCAGCGGCGACCTCGTCAGCATCCCTAGCGGCCTCGTCAGCAATGTTCCCAACAACAGTATCCACGCCCTCCATACCTATTGAAGGAGGGCCTGGTAGTAATGGGAGCATTGAAGCCAATAAAAAGAATAAGGGAAAAACAGAGACGGAGGACAAGCGACTCACCAGTGCCAGGCTGTGAAGCAGAAGTCCCCTCCCCGCCAGCATTTGGTGTCGTGGCATAGCCACCAGCTCCCAAGTTCACCTCTTCCTCGATGGGTGTGGGCTCCGTGCTTGATGCCCTTGCCGGGGACGCCCCTCGTGGCGGCGTAGTCGATGGGGGTGGTGTGTTGGGGGTAGCCCTCTGTGGCTCCTCCTGCTGCCGCTCCCCTCCTGCAAACCCGACAAGGTCAACACCATAGCATCGAATGCCTACCACATGTCGAATAAGAGGAGGGTGACGAACTTACACTAGGGGCTGTGCCGGGGGCTGCTGTCCGGGCTGCTCAACAACACCAGTGGCGTCTTTGAAGCCCCAGCTGGGGGCTGACTACTCGCCGAGGCCTTCGCCCTCTTCACCCTCTGGGCCAACGTCTCTGCATCCCTGCAAAAACAAAAACGGATCAAGATGAGTGACTTAATTCAGAGGAATGGAAATGGCAGTAAGGATGGAGTACTTACTCGTCATCCACCTCCTCCTCTTCCACCACTTTCCTTTTCCTCTTCCGGCTGAGAGGCCAGAGATCAAAAGTGACCTCCGCGTCAACATCCGAGTCAACATCTGCCGGAGGAGGCGAAGACGGCGGGGTTTGTGCACGCCCGGATGAGGAAGGGGTTGTTGTCTTCTTCTTCTCAGCGGCCTTCGTCAGCCTTTTGGCTGCCGTGGCCCTTGTGTGACACCCAGACCCCTCCAGGGTCAATTGAGGCCGCGTAGCCCTACCGGGCCGGACCGGCTCGCCGGAGCCAACCCGCCGCATGATTCGCCCTGTTCCCCTGGTTGGCGTCGAGCCCGCCGCCACGTCCTCCTCCGACGACGACTCGTCGGCCGCGTCTTCGACGAGCGGAGCTCCAGTGTCGGCGCTGCTGACCTCCCCAGAGGCTGCCGCCCACCGGGTGAGCTCCTCTTCCTCCGCAGCCGTTGCGGCCTTGTCCTCCACACCCCCGGCGTTGCTGGCCTCCATGGAAAGCTGTGCCTCCCTCGCCCTAGTGGCGATGTAGTCCAGCTCTACCTGGGTGGTGTCCATTACAAGCCACCGCTCGGCATCAGCATTGACATATACCTCAATCAGGGTGTCAAAGAATTGCTACACATCAGCATCCTTTGGCTCCTTCCAGCTCGGGACAGGGCCGTGCGCGTTACAGTCCGGCATCATAGAAATGATCTCGGACCGACGTGAATTGTTGCACAACGGGACCACCCCCGCTGGCAGCTTGAAAAACGGCCCCTTGAGGGCCTTGCCAACCATTGCGGCAGCCCTCGCGGCCTTGCCGGTCCGTTCGACCTCGCCATCGCGACCCACATCAAGCTGGAAAAGCCACTGGCAGAAGTGGGCATGCGCCAGCACTGGCGGGGTCGCATAATGTCAGCCGGATTTGTAAAGAGCCAAGCTGGCGTCCCCTTGTTGTGCAACGGGGCGATCCGGCGACGAATGAATTCCGCCCAGATCATCTCAAGGGTGAGTTCGGCCCGGGTGAGCCGAAGAATCCTAGTAGTGGCAACAGTGAGCCTCCCGTCGGCGGCATCGACATCGCTCCAATCGCTGCCACGGACCGGCGGCACTCGGCGGACCTTGTAGAATTCCGGCGGGTTTTCATCCTCAATCCAGCACCACCGGCCATGCCATTCCTCCCACCTCTCCTTCACGGCACCGTCTGGGTACTCCCCCTTGGATCTTGGGATCCAGGTGACGCAACCAAAGACGGCACCTCCCGGCTGGATCCGAGGGAAGAAGTAATGGCGGAAGAGCGCCGTGTTGGGTTGCACCCCGGGAAAGCCTTCGCAAAGATGCACGAAGAAAGCCATGCACGCCACCGCATTTGGAGTAAAATCCAAGAGGCGAAAGCCGAAGGTGTGCATAATGTCGCAGAAGAAATCGGAGAAAGGGGGCATAATGTCGCCGGGTGTCCCGAATTCTCTCCCCCCCGTCTTCGCTCCCCATAGGGGCCTGAAGGAGGCCCGGAGCTCTTGAACATCAACCATCAAGGGGAAGAAAAAGGCGGACTTTGTCCGATTCCCCGACAGCGCGCTCTCCGGCGGCTCCATAGTCCCAGCGCCCTTAGCCACCCCCTTGCCCTTGACGGGTTTGGGCGCCATGGCGACCAAGAAGTTTAGAGGGCTGAGGAAGGGGGATGGCGAAGCAACGGCAGTGGGCGACGGCGGAAGCTTAGGAAGGAAGGAAGATAGGAAACGACGTCTCTGATATTGGAAAAGGCACGAGGAAAGAGGAGAAAGTGAGCAGCGCGCCCGCGGTTATTCCTTTCTTATGGGGGAAAACACAGGCCGCCTCCTTTCACATTAACTGTGGTGTGACGCATGCCCAGAGGAACCAACCCCACACATGCTGCCCACGTCACACGCACCTCCCCACGCCGCGCCATGCACGGGAGTCGTGGGAAGTGCAGCGCGCGAAGAATCTTACCGCGGTAAAAACCGCCCTGCCTGCCCGCGCACTGTTTTTGGGCCTAGCCCAACAACGCGTTGCGCTTATGTGTGGCCCAGGCCTTGGGGCTCTTGTCGTTGTACAAAAAGAGGGGTACACTTTTTGTACCCCTATAACTATGCACGGGCAGTCTGAGCCACGGGCACCACCACACCAAGCAAGGCAAGGGAGGTGAGCCAGGGTAAGACCGAAGCTCAAGAGAACTACGACGCCAACGCCAAGACCACGAAGAGCAAAGGGGACGAAGCGGACTCCCCTGGCAAGATCGTTGCCGGGAGACAGTTCTAGCAGCCCCGGTAAGACCCTTGCCACGGCGACTCGTCCCGCGCCTACGGAGCAAATCGCCCTTGAGTCCACTGCCCCCAAAGGGCTAGGATTCGGGAGACATCCCCGTGGCGGCATGCAGATCTTCGTGAAGACATTCAAGATCAGATACGCACTAAGGAGACGACAACCCTTGGCGGGATCCTAGCCGAGGAAGACCACAAGGCCCCCGGCAAGCGCCTCGCCGGGGATGACAGCAGGCGCCTCGGCAAGACCCTTGCCGGGGCCCCGGCAAGGCCCTTACCGAGGACACCTGCGGGGCCACCATCAGGCCCATGCCGACTAAACTTTCACCACCGCATGCACGCAGCTGCCGAGCCAACCAGCTGGGCAGGCACCTGCGTGGCGGCATGCAGATCTTCATGAAGACCCACCACTGCGCCACCTCAGCTGCCTGCCTACCTACGTGGCATCACAAGCTTCGCTGGCCAGGGCGCGTGTCGACACAACAAGGAGCGGTGACGGACGAGACAGGTTTCTCCCCCGTACCCGATAAAGCAAAGACACCTAAGCAAGACGCATTAAATGCGCCTTGTCATGTAATGCGAGGGATAACCTCGCATCATTGTACCCTTTCCACCTCCTGTGTGCCACGGTGGCAACCCCTTTTTTCTATAAAAGGAGGCCCGAGGCGACCAGGAGAAGGATTCGGCTTTTTGGAGCTCCTCACGCCCCATAGCTAGCTCAAGAACACAAATATACAATCCACCAAAGTAGGAGTAGGGTTTTACGCATCCTCGCGGCCCGAACCTGGATAAAGGAACCGTGTGCTACCTATTAGATCCGCTCTTCTCACGACCCCGCGCCCCGCTAACCATAGTAGGGATTCTTGTGATCCCATAGGTGTCATTCCCACCGACACCCAGTTCTCCAATTTTTTTTGAAACAAGTGCATGCACTTATTATCATGATGAAAGAACAATATACCTACTGAATCCCAGTTATCAGTCTGTACTTGCAGAATTCTCTCATTTATTGAGCAGGTATATTGTTTTTTCACGTCGAGCAAGTTTCAACTAGGCTGTAGACTGCCCAGGCTTGGTTTTGTTTTGAATAGGCCCAACCATGACGACAACAGGGCAGAAAGATCCAGCAGGTATCTACTGGCCTCTAGCCTGCCAGCGTTAGTTATAATTCGTCTTAGAACATCCGCAGGCAGTAGTTTTACTGAATCAAACACACAGTCAAGTTCTATATTCCTCTTGCAATGCCATGTCCTACTTCCGTTTTCTAGTCTCTACCTATAGTTTTACTAGTTCATATACACGTATCATTATGTTGAAAATACATAAAGTTCCCTTTTCATATTTACAACCTTATTTTTGTTGTTGTTTTCCCTCCCAGTGCTGATTTTTTTACCACTGGTTTTCCCTTAAACCAACTCAATTGTCCCACGTCTTATTTGCTTAAAAAAACAAAACGATTTTTTGGCAAATCAATAAGTTCTTAAGAAATAAATGTTTATCATTTCGGGATTACAACAGTTCAGACTCCACCAAAATATGGAAAGTATGGTTGAACTTTTTTACCGTGGTCCTGGGTAGAAAATGGGCTGTAATAAATTACCTAAGAATTAGCAAATGGGCTGCAAATTTTTAAAGAAATAGCAAATGGGCTCTAAATTGTCTGCCGCAGATTTGGAGGCTGGCTTGTGGGCCTACTAAGTTCATGCGTACAAAAAATTTCTAAAAAAACTTAGTCAACAATCGAATCTACTAGCGCCAGATCGTTAGATGTTAATCTAACGGCAATCGTGCTTCTTCAGTCTTTGATCTTCCTGCTCCAGCCGCCCAAACCAGCACCGGCTGAACCACCTGCTCCCGCCTCCCGTGGCCGACTGTGCTGCCGGGCAGGCCTCACGGCCCCACCATACTCGCACCCTTGGCCTGGCTATCCCTCTACTCACCCACACCTCATGTTATTTTCCAGCGATGACATCCAAACTAGTCAACCCTCGTACTCCCCACCGCATGGGCAGCCACTGCTATGTCTTCCCCGCCTCCTTGTCGTTCCCTTCGTAGGCCTCACTGTCGTCCGCCGCCTTGGTGCTCTCGGTGCGGCATGGTCAACATGGTCAACGAATGAAATACATCGGTAGTGGACTGTATGTGGAGAGGCTGATAGCTGGGTCCACGGCTGCACACAAGGAAATGTCTCCTTATTATACACAAAATAATGATTCCTCCACCTGACAATTGGGACCCACCGGAAGGGCCCCTGTATTTCACGAAAAAAACGTTGCACCCGCTGACAGCTCGGACCCACCAGCTATATCTTTAGACGCAAGGAAGTGGCTCCTTATTATGGACAAAAAAAATGAATAATCCCCCTGCTAGGTAGGACCCACCATATGGGAGGCTGACTTGTGGGCCTATTAAGTTGACGTGGATGGAGGGCTTTGTCAACTTAGTCAATATGAACGATTCTAGCTCAAGTGACCGTAAGATGTCCATCCAACGGCCGTAGTGCTTCTTCAACCTCTTGTCTTCTTGCTCCAGTCGCCCAAACCAGCGCCGGTCATGCCGCCTTCTCTTGCCTCTCGTGGTCGGCTGTGTTGCCGCGGAGGCCTCACCGCCCCTACTACTCCCACCGCTGGCCAAGCCATCCCTCTACTCACCCACACCCCCTGTTATTCTGCGGCGACGGTAGCCTCACACCAAAGCCAAACTAGTGAACCCTGGGCATCCACTGCCACGTATTCCCCAGCTCCGCGTCTTCCCCTTCCTAGGCCTTGCTGTCATCCACCGCCCTGGTGCTCTCAGTGCAGCATGGTCAATGTGGTCAACGAACGACTTCCATCGGAAGAGTACTTTACATGGAGAGGCTGACAGCTGGGTCCACGGAGGGCCTTATTGAGTTTGAATACTTTGTCAGGATGCTTAGGATCTTCAAAACCTGGGGGTTGAGCAACATATAGTTCTTCCTCAAGCTTACCATTGAGGAATGCACTTTTCACATCCATTTGATATAATATGGTATTATGATGGCTGGCATAAGCCAGTAATATGCGAATAGCATCATGTCTGGCAACATGTGAAAAAGTTTCATCAAAATCAATTCCTTCAACCTGTCTATAGCATTGAGCTATAAAACGAGCCGTATTCTCCACCACAAGGCCATTTTCATCTTGCTTATTGCGGTAGATCCATTTGGTACCGATGATATTGTGCTTGCTTGGGTCTGGTTGCTTGACAAGTTCCCAGGCATTGTTGAGGTCGAATTGATGTAGTTCCTCTTGCATCGCTTGAATCCACTCAGGCTCCAGAAATGCTTCATCTACTTTGGCGGGCTCTGTGATAGAGACAAAAGCAAAGTTCCCACAAAAGTTAGACAAATGTGAAGCCCTTGAGCGTGTGAGAGGGCCTGGTGCTTTGATGTCGTCGATGATTTTCTCAATCTACACTTCATTTGCAACGCGAGGATGAGCGGGTTGACGACGTTGAGTGGGCTCATCATTTTCTTCAGAGCCATTTTCCTCAGGTGCGCCAACATGATGTTCTTCACATTCTGGAATGACTTCTTCAGCAGATTCTTTGCTAGGTATGACATCCTCAGTAGCCTTAAACTTGATGTATTCCTTAGGTGACATTTCATCTAGCACAGGAGGTAGGTGCTCTCTTTGCGAGCCATTAGTTTCATCGAACCGCACACCTACAGTTTCAACAACCTTGTGGTGTACGGTTTTGAATACTCTGTAGGTGTGTGAGTCATTTTCATAACCAAGCATAAATCTTTTAGGTGCTTTCGGTGCAAATTTAGAATTGTGATGGGTATCTCTAATCCAATATTTAGCATCAAAGACTTTGAATTAACTCACATTGGGTTTCTTGTCAGTGAGTTCATATGAGGTCTTTTTGAAGAATTTGTTAAGATATACCCTGTTGATGATGTCGCACACAATATCAATTGCCTCGGGCCAGAGGTGAGGAGGCGTCTTGTATTCATCAAGCATAGTGCGAGCCATCTCAACAAGAGTCATGTTCTTGTGCTCCACGACGCCATTCTGCTGAGGAGTATAAGTAGTAGATAACTCGTAAGTAATACCAAGTTCATCAAGATAGTCATCAAGACCTGTATTCTTGAACTCAGTCCAATTATCACTTCTAATGTGTTTGATCTTCACACCGAAGTTTGATGAAGCCCTCGAGGAAAATCTTTTGAAGACTTCCTGCACTTCAGTTTTGTAAGTGATGATATGCACCCATGTGTAACAAGAATAGTCATCAATAATAACAAAGCCATATGAAGATGCAGCATTAGTGAATGTGGCACAATGAGTAGGGCCGAAGAGATCCAAGTGAAGCAATTCCAATGGACGAGTGGTAGTCATGATAGTCTTTGAGGGATGCTTGGACTTGGTCATCTTTCCAGCCTCACAAGCTCCACATAGATGGTCCTTGAGGAATTTGACACTCTCGATGCCAATGACGTGCTTCTTATTCACGAGTGTGTGCAAGTTCCTCATGCCAGCATGACCTAGTCATCGATGCCATAACCAGCCTTCTGAATCTTTTGCAAGTAGACATCTGGCAGATTGTGGTCCTATAGATAAATCAACAATATAGAAGTCTCCTCTCCCAAAGCCTTCGAAGACTTTGGAATTGTCAGCTTCCATGATCACAACACAACAATACTTGCCAAAGACAACAACCATATCCAGATCACAAAGCATTGAGACAGACATGAGGTTGAATCCTAAGGACTCTACAAGCATGACTTTGTCCATGTGTCGACCCTTTGAGATCGCAACCCTACCTAGACCCAATATCTTGCTTTTGCCTTTGTCAGTGTAGGTGATATGCTTCAGATGCGATTGAGATAAAGCAGTATCCATCAATAAGTTCTTGTCATCGGTTATGTGATTTGGACATCCACTGTCGAGGGCCCATTCAGTAGCTTTGGGTTGATCATCCTTTAGATGAATTAGTGCATCTTACGAACTCATATACTTCATCAGTGAAGAATATGACATCAAATTCATAAGATTTGAGTGTCATCAAACAATACAACAGAAATAGCAATATAAGGACGTGAGAAATGAATATTCGTTTCTTCATGTTAGCTTGCGTCCTTTCAAGCACATTCAGGTCTCCAGCAATTTCTTCAGACGTTTAAGTTCGTCTGGAGACCTGACCCTGCATAAGAGATTAGTTATTTTTCTTCAACACCCAGATCTGGAGGGGTGGCAAAGAGTTCATCATTCTACGAGCTCCATATGAGAAAGAAGGCATAGAAGCCAGTCCACTTTGTTTCATAGAAGAGGGGTTAGAGTAAGCATATGAATAAGCAGAGAAATTCATCAAGTTCTTATGAACATAATGATTCGAAGAATAATGCACATATTCATAAGCCTTAGCTTTTCCCTGTGAAACGGAAGTGTTAGCACAATGATGTTCATATGAGGATCTGGATCCATGTCACAGCCCTAGAATTTGTCTGTCATTAGTTGCATCAAGGCATTCATGCATCATGTTTGAAGTTCATGAAATTTGAAATGGGGAGGACCAAGCCCTAGCACCAAAGCAATGCAAATAGGTTCAACTTCAAAATATTTTTCAAAGAACCCAAATTGGTTTGCAAAAATGTTCATGATTAATGGAAAAGGGTGAAAACCATTTCCAGAGATGATGGATATTTTTCCAAGACATTTTTGGATTTTTGAGTAAACCATATTGTATTTGACTTTGGGCATTTAAATACTATAAATAATTTAAATGTTCAAATAAATGTTGGAAATTGTTAAGAGTCACTGAAATAATTCAGAAAGCACCCATAATTGTTTCTAGGATTTTATTAAATGATTTGATATTTTAAATCAAATCAAAAACAAATTGCAGAAAATAGAAAAGAGGAAACAGAGAGAGAGAGAGTACTTACCTGGCGCCTACCTGTGCGGCCTGCTGCAGAAGCCGGCCCAGCCCACCACTGCAGCCCTCCGTCGTCTTCCTCCCCTCGCCCCGAAGCAGCTGCGTGCTCGCACGCGCACGGCCGCGCGGCCACCTCCTGCTTGCCGACGAGCCCCTGGACGCGTGGACAACTCCCGCAGGCCGTCCCGATCCCGCTGACCGTTTCGCTCACTCTCTCCCCCTCGACCCTCCCTCCTCTGCTCCCTCTCTCCCGCCCGGACCGAACGGAGCCGCCGCCACCGACGAGCTCCCTCGCGGCCACCGCCACCCCCACGCCTCACCGACGCCCCAGGGAGCTCCGCCTCGATCCCCTCTTCCTCCCCACCGAGCCAAGCCCCTCGGGAAGCCCTGCATCGCCTCCACGCCATCGTCTTCGTCCTCGACCGCCGCCGATGGTCGCCGTCGATTCGCCGCCGTTCGTACTTCCCCGAGCTCGCTGACCCTCCCTGCATGATCCCCGTGAGCCCCTGCTTCGTTTCCCCCTAACCCCATGTCCGATTTCGAGCTCTAGCCGCCCCCTCTACCGGAGCCGAGACGCTCCGCCGCACGGGCTCGTCGCCGGCGAAACCCCGGTGACCATTTGGTCACGGGCGTGCACCCGTTGTGCTTGCCGCGACCCGTAGAGCCCCTCCAGCGCCTCAGCTCCCTCGTTTGTGAGCAGCAGCGTCGAAATGCCCGACGCCCGAACTCCGGCCGCCGCCAGGAGCCCGTTTCCGGCGAACCCCGGCCTCCCTGTGCCCAGCTGCGTGCGCCACTAGATGCGCGGGAGCACGGGCTCCCTCTTGGTGCCCTCAGCGCGACCAGCCGCGGGCTGTAGCGCCATCCCGAGCAACTCCGGCGAGGTCCCGCCGTCGCCATGGTCGCCGGCGTCACTAGCCGACGTGGCCGCGTGATTAGCACTAATCACGGCCAGCTAACCCTCCCCAGAGCCGCTGACGTATGGGCCCCACGCCCTTATTTAATCCTTATCATTTTCTGTTAAGTCTTAACCTAACCACCGTGGGCCCACACGTCAGTTTTGACCAAGCTGACGTGGCTGTTGACCTGGTCCCACCTGTCAGTGAGCTAAGCAGCCCTGTGACACCGACGTGTGGCCCCCACACGTCAGGTTTGACTTGGACCCGCCCTGTTGACCTGATGACGTCAGGGTGATGTCATACTGACGCAGTAAATGTTTTCTGGAGTTTTTAAATAAATCAGAAATGATTTATTTATTTCAGAAAATATCCAAAACTTCGAAAAATCATATAAAATCAACCGTAACTCCAAATTAAATAATTTATATATGAAAAATTATCAGAAAAATTCAAGGAATCCATCTGTACCATTTTCATGCATGTTTGAACAATGGTTGTCCTCTGTTTTGGACAAAACAAATAAAGGGCATTTAAATAATCATATATGGAGTTGGAATTTGAATCATGTATTCAAACCAACTTCATTTAAATCATAGCTAAGTGCATTAGCCCAAAACACATTCATATTGCCATGTCATAGCATGCATCATATTGTCGCATTGCATTGATTGTGTTTTTCCTTGTTTGCCGGTAATTGTCCCCTCTCGATAGACGTGTACCGGCGATGTGATCGATGACACCGACGAAGAGCTATATTATCTTCAGAAGTGCCAGGCAAGCAAAACCCCCTTGTTCATTCCGATAAAATCCCACTCTCTCGCTCCTGCTCTCTTTTACTGCATTAGGACAACAACGATTCATCTGTTACTTGTTGCGGTAGCTGAACCCCTTTATCCTTTGCATGACCTGTCATTGCCACAGTAAATAGATGAAACCCACTAGCATGAGTAGGAGTTGTTTGAGCCCTGTTGTGCCTACTCATTCATGTTTGTTTGTCATGCCTGCTACTGCTTAGAGTTGAGTCAGGTCTGATTCATCGGGGATGAATCAGAGGCGTGTGAACATGTCCTACTGTGTGTGAGCTAAGTGTGTGAACACGATTTGGTAAAGGTAGCGGTGAGAGGCCATGTAGGAGTACATGGTGGGTTGTCTCATTGCAGCCGTCTTCAGGAACTGAGTTCTGTGTTTGTGATCCATGACCAGTTACTACCACACATTGGGTTCCGGTAACTCGACCCCTCTCGACTTATTAATCAACATGATCTCTGTCCAGGAGTTGCAACTAGTTTCTGGTGTTTGTAGGTAGTGTTAGTAGTCTACCAAGTGGCACCCGGTACAGGTGGGCTTGGGACAGACTAGGCACAGTGGCACGGTGTACCAAGTGGCACCCGGATGGTGGGCTTGGGAACCCTGCTCACATCGTTTGGGGCCGTGAGCGACACCCCGGCCGGATCTCCTTGCGGATGGAACCCGAATAGGCGATAAACCTGGACTAGAGACTTGTTCGGTTAGTCAGGTCGTGGCCGACTCCCTCGCCCGGCTTCCGCTTGAAGGTTGCCGAGGTACATGACGTGTACAGGGCGATAAGTGGCGAAAGCGTGTGTGAAGAAGTACACCCCTGCAGGGTTATCATTATCTATTCGAATAGCCGGATTCCTCGGATATGGAAACTTGGACCCCTTGCATAGTTCATAGACAAGTGAAAGTGGATACTCTAAAATACGCAAGATAAGCGTGAGTGCTATGGATGGCGTTCTCGTAGGGAGACGGGAGCGGATCCATAGTGGTGTATTGATATGGTGAATATGTGGACTCGTGTGCGCCACCTCAAAAGAGTTACTTGCAGTCGTAGTTCAGGTTAGCCACCGAGTCAAAGCTGGCTTGCTGCAGTTAAACTCCACCACCCCCTTTGTTGATAATGATGCATATGTAGATAGATCTGATGTAAGTCTTGCTGGGTACATTTGTACTCACGTTGCTTAATTTATGTTTTTGCAGAGAGACTTCAGTCTCACTAGTAGTTCCACGTGGACTTCGACGTTTAGCTTGTTACCTCAGCTACGATCTTGTGCCCTCGGCAGGATCTGGTAGATAGTCAGGCTTCT
Source organism: Triticum aestivum (assembly GCF_018294505.1). Lineage (NCBI taxonomy): Eukaryota > Viridiplantae > Streptophyta > Magnoliopsida > Poales > Poaceae > Triticum > Triticum aestivum. The sequence goes on along the minus strand of NC_057797.1, from coordinate 278,851,807 downwards.
CAGCCTTTTTCATTTATAGTTGTCTGTACTCAGACATGTTAAGCTTCCGCTTGTGCTTTGACTTGTATGCTCTGATTGTTGAGTCATGAGACCCATGTTTGTAATATCTCGCTCCTCGGAGCCTAATAAAATACTTGAGTTGTAGAGTCATTTTGTGATACCATGTTGTATTTGCACATATCGAGCATATTGTGTGTATGTTATTGCAATGCTTGGTATGTGTGGGATCTGACTATCTAGTTGTTTATCCTTAGTAGCCTCTCTTACCGGGAAATGTCTCCTAGTGTTTCCACTGAGCCATGGTAGCTTGCTACTGCTCCGGAACACTTAGGCTGGCCGGCATGTGTCCTTCTTCGTTCCTGTGTCTGTCCCTTCGGGGAAATGTCACGCGATGAATACCGGAGTCCTGCTAGCCCGCTACAGCCCGGTTCACCGGAGTCCTGCTAGCCCAGTGCTACAGCCTGGATTCACTCGCTGATGACCGACACGTTCGATGCTGGGTCATGGATGCCTGTCCCTGTAAGTTAGTGCCACTTTGGGTTCACGACTAGCCATGTCAGCCCGGGTTCTTTGTCATATGGATGCTAGCGACACTATCATATACGTGAGCCAAAAGGCGCAAACGGTCCCGGGCCAGGTAAGGTGGCACCCGTGGGAATACCGTGCGTGAGGCCGCAAAGTGATATGATGTGTTACATGCTAGATCGGTGTGACTTAGGATCGGGGTCCTGACAGCGTTGGTATCAGAGCTTGACTGCCTGTAGGATTACCAAGCCAAACTGGTCGAAGTTGAGTCTAGAAATTCTTTAGTTATATAAGGGAATTGATTGTGGGATGGAACGTAAGGCTCTTTTACTCCTTATACCTTATGCCTTCTGATCTGAGTCATCATCTTATCTTTCCTACGGGGATTAAGAACTAGGCTATCTCTTCTTTCTATTAGGATCACGTGTTACTAATCCGTAGACTCATAGATTGTTGGACTTAAGCCTCGTTTCAGTTCCTATTACTTCCGTATGTTAATTGTTGATCTCGAAACTTTGATATTGTGCTTCTGAGTGGTTATGCCACCATTTTTGTGAATGTCTCAAATCTTTTCTGAGCAATTACAGCCGTTATGCTGTCCGAGTCATCCCAGGTTTCTAAATAGTCTGATGCATTTGCAAATCCTTTTCCTCTGGTTTCAATGTCTTTTTAGGCCAGGTTAATCACACAAATTGTTGAGTTGAGGTACTCTACTGCCTCGACCTTTATGTTGGAGTTATTACTATGACCCTAGGTGTCTCAGGGGATTATCTAGTAGTTTAGCCATGTTTTGTGTTCCCAGTGTGAAGATTCTGGCCTTTATTCTCGAAAGCATTCCGTGATGCTACTTAGTAGTAGGTATTCTACTCCTGGGTTTTGAACCCGAGATTCACTCTACTTACTTCATGTTGATAGTGTTTGCTAGTTCCTTTAGGATATTAGTAACCTTTGCGTTAGTCCTCGAGGTTCGTGGTACATCTTTCTTCCAATTACCATGAACCATTCTTGGCAGGAGTTCTTCTGAACCAAAAGATGACAACAAGAGTGCTCTCGATGAGTTCTCCATGCTATATTGTGACCCTGCCAGCTCAACCTTTCTGCATGGGTTATCCGGAAGAATTATGTTGAACCTGGTTCGACAAACTAATCTATGCATCCACAACTCAGAAAATTTATATGTTCCTTTGAGTTGTTCTCTTTAGTTGCATTATGACCCTCGTCTATCAATTGATAGTCAAGATTATGTGTGCATGCGTTCATCGATGCCTATTACTCTTGTGGTCTGTCAAGCCATTCTATTCCGGAATGATTAGGAGAAACAAACTCCAGTACCTCTTCCATATCCAAGATTGGGTCAAAGAAGTTGTGCTCCGCAGATCAAATTGCTAATCCAGCTTTTGCTCTGCTCTACCTTGGAGTATTACCATCTTTATATCGGGATTGTTATAGGAATGGCACACCATCCTATGAACTCTTGGTACAGTGATACTTCTTGCCATCATTGTTCATTCCTCGGTTCCTGTGTTATTGTAACCGGAATGCCGACAAGTGAATCGTGGTGTGTGAAATCAATACTGCTAGCAACTCCGTTGCTTGGTAGTTAAATGGACAACAACCTCATTCTTAGCATGCTGATTATTGAGTCATCATTCTAAGATTGATCGTGCTACCTAGTCCTTACTCCTGGTGCATTTTTCAATCGATGAGTTAGGATTTTGTCAAGTCCTCACTCATTTGATCATATCGTCTTGCCCTCAAAAGCGAGATTGTTCTCGAGCTTAGTAACATATCGGTGGTTCGTGATTTCTCGAAGATCTTCTCGGAGGTATCACCAGGTTGTTACCTGACCGCTATGTTGAGCTCGTGATCAAGTTGGTTTCTTGTAAACCACTCTCTCTCCAAGATCGGTGTTAGATATCCCTGAGCTAGTTGGTTAAGCTAGACAACAACTTGGAGAGTTGGAAGATAAAAGCTTGCCGGACTTAGTTCGTTCCAAAGGGATATTCTTGTGTAGTGTGTGTTGAAGAAAGATGATATCTTCATCGATTGGTCCCTGTGATCAGTTGCTGGACCTATTGTCTTATCAATCCTTTGATTTGAGTGTGGGCTATTCTCAAATCAAATCAGAACCAACGATGTTCATAATGTTGTTTTACTCGTGGTTGACTCCTCGAGCATACACCATTACATCTTTGGTCTGACCAATGCTATCACCATGTTCACCTAGTCGTGGAATTCCATCTTCATGGAAATCTCGATGATCTGTTGTTGAGCCCATCAACATCATTTTGTCTTCTCCATAATTCTGCTGAACATTAAGCTAGTGTTGGAAACTTTTGGAAGCATTTTCTTCATGCTAGCTCATGAAGTACTTGTTTGATGAAAGGAGTGACTTCCTCTTATACACGTGCATTTGGTGAAAGTTGCCGCCATGAATTTGAGAAAGATTGTTTTTGTTTCCTCTGGAATCATCCCAAATCAGTCATGCACACGTGCGAAGTATTCTGTGGTCTGGAGACTTGCAACCTTCATTCCATATGTGTCCCGAGCACACCAAGCCACTGATTGATTTGTTCAAGGAGAAGAAGTTCCTTCATAAGAGCTAATCATATGACTTATGCAAGGACTTCGTTATCCACGGTGATGGTTCCCAACCAGAACTCGGTAGTGTTTTATTGTAAGGCTACCACGTGGTCATGCTTGTCTAGGACATCGTGTTCACATGTTTGTAGCAGAACCAGCTCATGTTTTGGAGCTTACTATCGTAGTTCATTCCCCGAGAATTTCGCAACGTCATCTCGTCGATTTGTGTTGCAAACTTTCGTTTTTCTTCCTAGACTCGATGAGTCTGGAATATCCTGACACCAACCAGATCTGAATCTCAGGCAGACTTGATGGTTGGAACATTTCCCCAAGAACTATAATATTGGTCCCTCGATAACTGGTAAAGTGGATGTCGTGGCCAGCACCACCCAGCCGAAAGACCTATTATTGCAGTATCTTGATTGAAGAAGTTGGCCACCTTCCCATAAGGACTTCGTAGGATTTACTCCCTAGTTGTGCCTTATGATTTTTGTGTTCCCGAAGTCCGACCTTTTAGTTGATGTTCTAGATATCAAACCATATCTATGAATGGGTTACACTAGCACATCAAGGAGAACATTAGAAGCGGAGTGCTAAATGTCTCTCGTCGATCATCCAGATTTTGTTTCCTTGGCCTCGCTAAGGTGAAATCTGAGAAAGTGTTATCTTCCTTTGCATCTGCATCATCCTTCATCATTCATCATGGTAGTAAGTTGTGTTGCCAGAATCCTTGACACGGATATTGGTAAAACCTTGATAATTATGGAAATGCTCAAGTTCTTGAGAGCACGCCCAAGCGCTAGGTGTTATCATCGGTACTAATTGGATTGCTCTCAGTTTCCTCGGCAATGCTATGACCTTTTCAAACAGTGAATTCACTCTCTATTGTGGGTTCTTCCCCAGTTTCCAGAATCATTCCCAGCATTGCATTTTGTTCCCAGCTTGCACCGCTAATGTGCCATTCTACCATGGGTCTCTTCCATTTCCGGCGATAAGCAAATTCATCCATTACGTTGTCTTCAACAAGGTAATCCACATCATCCAAGTCCGGGTATGCCTTTCTACCGAACCCCTCTAAATGATCGATTATGATTTGCCTTAAGCTGGTATAAAGAGTTTCAATGATCTTTAAATCAAAGGTAATTCTTTTTGCCACTTAAGGGGATATTTCTACGAGTCACCTTCCCTAAGGTGCATTGTTGTGGTATCATGGCAACTCAACTCCTCGCTACGTTGACAACCGATCACCACCTTCTTAAGCGTGGAATTATTGTCCACCTAGTGAACCTTCGTCATCCGTTTCTTTCCACCCCTCTTGATGTGTATCTCGTGTCTCAGCTCGAGAGATGCTGCTATGTCTCATCCCATGAGTTGATCCTGAGTTGTTCGGTCTTCTCGAAGATCGATTGTTCTAGAGTTTTCCTTTCTTCTCGTTGTCATGTTGGATGGAGTTCTCAAAGCAAGACGTCGAGACAAAGATGAGGATCAAATCAACACTCTTGTGATGTGCAACCTGGATCGTGAAGATTATGTTAATTTGCGTTCCCCCTTCATCCTACCCTACGCTTGAATCTCGGGTCGAGATTCTTGTTTAGTGGGGGTGAGTTGTCACAGCCCTAGAATTTGTCTGTCATTAGTTGCATCAAGGCATTCATGCATCATGTTTGAAGTTCATGAAATTTGAAATGGGGAGGACCAAGCCCTAGCACCAAAGCAATGCAAATTGGTTCAACTTCAAAATATTTTTCAAAGAACCCAAATTGGTTTGCAAAAATATTCATGATTAATGGAAAAGGGTGAAAACCATTTCCAGAGATGATGGATATTTTTCCAAGACATTTTTGGATTTTTGAGTAAACCATATTGTATTTGACTTGGGCATTTAAATACTATAAATAATTTAAATGTTCAAATAAATGTTGGAAATTGTTAAGGGTCACTGAAATAATTCAGAAAGCACCCATAATTGTTTCTAGGATTTTATTAAATGATTTGATATTTTAAATCAAATCAAAAACAAATTGCAGAAAATAGAAAAGAGGAAACAGAGAGAGAGAGAGAGAGTACTTACCTGGCGCCTACCTGTGCGGCCTGCTGCAGAAGCCGGCCCAGCCCACCACTGCAGCCCTCCGTCGTCTTCCTACCCTCGCCCCGAAGCAGCTGCGTGCTCGCACGCGCACGGCCGCGCGGCCACCTCCTGCTTGCCGACGAGCCCCTGGACGCGTGGACGACTCCCGCAGGCCGTCCCGATCCCGCTGACCGTTTCGCTCACTCTCTCCCCTCGACCCTCCCTCCTCTGCTCCCTCTCTCCCGCCCGGACCGAACGGAGCCGCCGCCACCGACGAGCTCCCTCGCGGCCACCGCCACCCCCACGCCTCACCGACGCCCCAGGGAGCTCCGCCTCGATCCCCTCTTCCTCCCTACCGAGCCAAGCCCCTCGGGAAGCCCTGCATTGCCTCCACGCCATCGTCTTCGTCCTCGACCGACGCCGATGGTCGCCGTCGATTCGCCGCCGTTCGTACTTCCCCGAGCTCGCTGACCCTCCCTGCATGATCCCCGTGAGCCCCTGCTTCGTTTCCCCCTAATCCCATGTCCGATTTCGAGCTCTAGCCGCCCCCTCTACCGGAGCCGAGACGCTCCGCCGCACGGGCTCGTCGCCGGCGAAACCCCGGTGACCATTTGGTCACGGGCGTGCACCCGTTGTGCTTGCCGCGACCCGTAGAGCCCCTCCAGCGCCTCAACTCCCTCGTTTGTGAGCAGCAGCGTCGAAATGCCCGACGCCCGAACTCCGGCCGCCGCCAGGAGCCCGTTTCCGGCGAACCCCGGCCTCCCTGTGCCCAGCTGCGTGCGCCACTAGATGCGCGGGAGCACGGGCTCCCTCTTGGTGCCCTAAGCGCGACCAGCCGCAGGCTGTAGCGCCATCCCGAGCAACTCCGGCGAGGTCCCGCCGTCGCCATGGTCGCCGACATCACTAGCCGACGTGGCCGCGTGATTAGCACTAATCACGGCCAGCTAACCCTCCCCAGAGCCGCTGACATATGGGCCCCACGCCCTTATTTAATCCTTATCATTTTCTGTTAAGTCTTAACCTAACCACCGTGGGCCCACACGTCAGTTTTGACCAAGCTGACGTGGCTGTTGACCTGGTCCCACCTGTCAGTGAGCTAAGCAGCCCTGTGACACCGACGTGTGGCCCCCACACGTCAGGTTTGACTTGGACCCGCCCTGTTGACCTGATGACGTCAGGGTGATGTCATACTGACGCAGTAAATGTTTTCTGGAGTTTTTAAATAAATCAGAAATGATTTATTTATTTCAGAAAATATCCAAAACTTCGAAAAATCATATAAAATCAACCGTAACTCCAAATTAAATAATTTATATATGAAAAATTATCAGAAAAATTCAAGGAATCCATCTGTACCATTTTCAAGCATGTTTGAACAATGGTTGTCCTCTGTTTTGGACAAAACAAATAAAGGGCATTTAAATAATCATATATGGAGTTGGAATTTGAATCATGTATTCAAACCAACTTCATTTAAATCATAGCTAAGTGCATTAGCCCAAAACACATTCATATTGCCATGTCATAGCATGCATCATATTGTCGCATTGCATTGATTGTGTTTTTCCCTGTTTGCCGGTAATTGTCCCATCTCGATAGACGTGTACCGGCGATGTGATCGATGACACCGACGAAGAGCTATATTATCTTCAGAAGTGCCAGGCAAGCAAAACCCCCTTGTTCATTCCGATAAAATCCCACTCTCTCGCTCCTGCTCTCTTTTACTGCATTAGGACAACAACGATTCATCTGTTACTTGTTGCGGTAGCTGAACCCCTTTATCCTTTGCATGACCTGTCATTGCCACAGTAAATAGATGTAACCCACTAGCATGAGTAGGAGTTGTTTGAGCCCTGTTGTGCCTACTCATTCATGTTTGTTTGTCATGCCTGCTACTGCTTAGAGTTGAGTCAGGTCTGATTCATCGGGGATGAATCAGAGGCGTGTGAACATGTCCTACTATGTGTGAGCTAAGTGTGTGAACACGATTTGGTAAAGGTAGCGGTGAGAGGCCATGTAGGAGTACATGGTGGGTTGTCTCATTGCAGCCGTCTTCAGGAACTGAGTTCTGTGTTTGTGATCCATGACCAGTTACTACCACACATTGGGTTTCGGTAACTCGACCCCTCTCGACTTATTAATCAACATGATCTTTGTCCAGGAGTTGCAACAATTTCTGGTGTTTGTAGGTAGTGTTAGTAGTCTACCAAGTGGCACCTGGTACAGGTGGGCTTGGGACAGACTAGGCAAAGTGGCACGGTGTACCAAGTGGCACCCGGATGGTGGGCTTGGGAACCCTGCTCACATCGTTTGGGGCCGTGAGCGACACCCCGGCCGGATCTCCTTGCGGATGAAACCCGAATAGGCGATAAACCTGGACTAGAGACTTGTTCGGTTAGTCAGGTCGTGGCCGACTCCCTCGCCCGGCTTCCGCTTGAAGGTTGCCGAGGTACATGACGTGTACAGGGCGATAAGTGGCGAAAGCATGTGTGAAGAAGTACACCCCTGCAGGGTTATCATTATCTATTCGAATAGCCGGATTCCTCGGATATGGAAACTTGGACCCCTTGCATAGTTCACAGACAAGTGAAAGTGGATACTCTAAAATACGCAAGATAAGCGTGAGTGCTATGGATGGCGTTCTCGTAGGGAGACGGGAGCGGATCCATAGTGGTGTATTGATATGGTGAATATGTGGACTCGTGTGCGCCACCTCAAAAGAGTTACTTGCAGTCGTAGTTCAGGTTAGCCACCGAGTCAAAGCTGGCTTGCTGCAGTTAAACTCCACCACCCCCTTTGTTGATAATGATGCATATGTAGATAGATCTGAGGCAAGTCTTGCTGGGTACATTTGTACTCACGTTGCTTAATTTATGTTTTTGCAGAGAGACTTCAGTCTCACTAGTAGTTCCACGTGGACTTCGACGTTTAGCTTGTTACCTCAGCTACGATCTTGTGCCCTCGGCAGGATCTGGTAGATAGTCAGGCTTCTCAGCCTTTTTCATTTATAGTTTTCTGTACTCAGACATGTTAAGCTTTCCGCTTGTGCTTTGACTTGTATGCTCTGATTGTTGAGTCATGAGACCCATGTTTGTAATATCTCGCTCCTCGGAGCCTAATAAAATACTTGAGTTGTAGAGTCATTTTGTGATACCATGTTGTATTTGCACATATCGAGCTTATTGTGTGTATGTTATTGCAATGCTTGGTATGTGTGGGATCTGACTATCTAGTTGTTTATCCTTAGTAGCCTCTCTTACCGGGAAATGTCTCCTAGTGTTTCCACTGAGCCATGGTAGCTTGCTACTGCTCCCGAACACTTAGGCTGGCCGGCATGTGTCCTTCTTCGTTCCTGTGTCTGTCCCTTCGGGGAAATGTCACGCGATGAATACCGGAGTCCTGCTAGCCCGCTACAGCCCGGTTCACCGGAGTCCTGCTAGCCCAGTGCTACAGCCTGGATTCACTCGCTGATGACCGACACGTTCGATGCTGGGTCATGGATGCCTGTCCTTGTAAGTTAGTGCCACTTTGGGTTCACGACTAGCCATGTCAGCCCGGGTTCTTTGTCATATGGATGCTAGCGACACTATCATATACGTGAGACAAAAGGCGCAAACGGTCCCGGGCCAGGTAAGGTGGCACCCGTGGGAATACCGTGCGTGAGGCCGCAAAGTGATATGATGTGTTACATGCTAGATCGGTGTGACTTAGGATCGGGGTCCTGACAATCCATATGAGGAATTTGATTCACGTGAGGAATTTGGTCCATATGAAGACTTTGGTCCATATGAAGAATTTGATCTGGGGTTACTATTCTTCACAGGTGGTGTCATGATGACATTCACCTGAAGACATTCAAGGCACCTTTCGGGAACCCAGATTTTCTTCATAGGGGGACCGTTCTTGCAGTTAGTTCCATCATATCTAGCAAATACTTCACCACTCTGATTTTTGAACAGTTTATAGTTGGAGTCAAATGACTCATCATAAGAATATGATGATTCACATGTAAAGCCAGATAAAACTGGATGGATCTACGGGAGGTCCTTTTGCAGCAACCCATGAGGTTTTGGGATACTACTCAAGTTTCCAGTAGGTCCCATCAGCATTGAGTTTCCTCTCAAAGGCAATACCCTCTTCCCTAAGGTTCCTGTTGAGCATCTGCTTTTTAAGCACATCACAAAGAGCCTGATGCCCTTTGAGGCTTTTGTACATGTCTGTCACATACAATTCCTTCAACCATGCATTGTCAGTGATACTAGTGGTATCCTCAGATGGGGAATATGTGATAACAAAGACAGTTCAAGAATTTGCAGCAACAGAAGCATTTGAACTTTCAAGTGAAGAATTAGTAGATTCACATTCAATGCATTTCAAACATGGTGGAATGAATTCAACTGGAGCAGAACTGGTCTTTTGAGCAAGCAATGAATCATGTTCCTTCTGAAGATCTTCATAAATCACCCTTAGCTTCTCAAGATCTTGCTTTCTTTGAAGAAATTCATAATAAAGCTTCTCATGATCAGCCAAGAGAGTGTTATGATGACTCTGATGGTTATCAAACTTAGACTGAAGTCTGTGAAGATTTTCAGTCGGAGTTTGAATTTGATCCATTTCTTCACCCAACAGGTCATCGCTTTTGTCTAGCATATTTTGAACCTTTTGAAAAGCCTTTTGTTGTTTCACAACAATCTTAGCAAGTTTAGAATAACTAGGATTGAGGTTTTCATCAGATTCATCCCCACTTGATTCAGAGGAGGGATATTTGAGTAACTTGGCACCTTTTTCCATGAAGCAATAGGTGGGAGCGTAGTCATCATCACCGTCGTCAGCAGAGTTGGGGAAGTCATTTTCCTCAGAGTTGAAAATGGACATGCTGACAAAATCAGTAGCGAGGGCTAGGCTCGCCACACCAGAGTCTGACTCCTCAGATGCCTCCTCTTCCTCATTTTCCTTAGATTCGGCTTCAGAGTCCATTTCCTTGCCAATGAATACCCGAGCCTTTTTGGAGCTGCTTTTCTTGTGAGATGAAGACTTTGAAGATTTTGATGATGAGGACTTTTAAGATTTCTTCTTCTTCTTTGAGTCATTAGAATTGTCATCCTTTGTATTTCTTCTTGTTTGATTCCTTCTCCCACTGAGGACAATCAGCAATATAGTGACCATGTTTCTTGCATTTGTGGCAAGTTCTCTTCTTGTAGTTACCGAATGTGGAATCTGATCTCATGTCATCTCCCCTTGAAGATTTTCCAAAGCGACCACGTATTGAGAGTTTCTGGTATTTCCTCACGAGCATTGCTAGCTCCTGGGTCAGTTCTTCAAGAGCACTAAGGCTTCTACCAGAATCTTCATCTTTAGAGTCAGAGACTGCCTTGGCCTTCAGTGTGCGAGATCGACCGTAGCTTGGTCCGTAGAGATCTCTCTTCTCAGCAAGTTGAAACTCATGAGTATTAAGCCTCTCGAGGATATCAGCAGGATCAAGTGACTTGTTGTCTACATGTTCTTGCATCATCAGTGCAAGAGTGTCAAATGAGGAATCAAGCAATCTCAACAATTTCTTCACCACCACATGGTTGGTGATGTCAGTCGCACAAAGTGCTTGAAGCTCATTTGAGATGTCAGTGAGAAGATCGAAGGTTTGCTGAACATTTTCATTTTAGTCCTTTGAAGCGGTTGAAGAGATTGCGAAGAACGTCAACTCGAGAGTCACATTGTGTTGAGACTCCTTCGTTGACCTTGGACATCCTATCCCAGATAAGCTTAGCTGTCTCCAAAGTACTCACTCTGCCATACTGCCCTTTGCTCAGATGGCCACATAAGATATTCTTTGCTTGAGAGTCAAGTTGCTTGAATCTCTTCACATCAGTAGTGTTAATTGTAGGAGTGACGGAGGGAACGCCATTTCCACAACATAGCAGATATCTTTGTCAATTGCCTCAAGATGCATTCGCATCTTATTCTTCCAGTAGGGGTAGTCCGCCCCATCGAAGGTAGGACACCTATCCGAGACGTTGATCATGCCTGCAGTCGGCATAACTAAAACTCCAGCTGGTTAGACCAAAATCACACAGAGCAAGGGAGTACCTTGCTCTGATTCCAATTGAAAGTGTGTTGTATCGACTAGAGGGGGGTTAATAAGCGATTTTTACAAATTCGTCACTGAGGAATTTCTCGGTGAGGAAATACCTAAGTCACGAAAAACTAGCAGCCGAATAAATAATCAGATGCAAGCGTAACAGAGTAGTAGCACAGTCATCATGATGAAATGAAAGCAAACACATAGTACAAGTAGCGTGTAAACATGATAAGCAGGTTGAAGACAAAGTGACTGGAGAATTAGGATTGAGCAAATTGAGAAAGTCTTCAGTCAAATTCTTCAAACAGTAACGATCAAGTACTTCAACGCATGAATGGGGAAATGAAGGGGTTGATGAAATAGAACCAATAGCTTGGTCAACATGATGATTTGGTAGACCAGTTCCAACTACTATGACAGTCGTACGTCTGGTCGGAGCGCCTAGGTATTTCAACCTGAGGACACACAGTCCTAACCGTATTCTCCTTGAGCTAAGGTCACACAGACCTCGCCCAATCACCCGTGGTCAGTCTTCAGTTCACCATCACCGTCACCACGTCGTCGTGCTGACGAAACTCTCCCTCGAAACTTTGCTGGATTAAGAGTTTGAGGGATTTCATCGAGCTGAACGTGTGCAGAACTCGGAGGTGCCGTACATTCGGTACTTGATCGGTTGAATCGATAAGATGTTCGACTACATCAACCGCGTTAAACTAACGCTTCCACTTTCCATCTACAAGGGTACGTCGACACACTCTCCCCCTCTCATCGCTATGCATCTCCTAGATAGATCTTGCATGATCATAGGAATTTTTTTTGAAATTGCATGTTACGTTCGCCAATAGTGGTATCTGAGCCAGGTCTATTCATAGATGATATGCACGAGTGGAACACAAAGAGTTGCGGGCGGTGATCGTCATATTGCTTACCACCAATGTCTTATTTTGATTCGACGGTATTGTTGGATGAAGCGGCCCGGACCAACCTTACATGACCACGTTCATGAGACTGGTTCCACCAACAGAAATGCAACTTGTTTTGCCTAAAGGTGGCTGGCGGGTGTCTATTTCTCCAACTTTAGTTGAATGAGATTTGACTGCGGTTGGTCCTTGTTGAAGGTTAAAACAGCAAACTTGATAAATCACCGTTGTGGTTTTGATGCGTAGGTAAGAACGGTTCTTACTAGATGCCTGTAGCAGCCACGTAAAACTTGCAACAACAAAGTAGAGGATGTCTAACTTGTTTTTGTAGGGCATGTTGTGATGTGATATGGTCAAGACATGATGTGATATACGTTATTGTATGAGATGATCATGTTTTGTAAAAGTTATCGGTAACTAGCAGGAGCCTTATGGTTGTCACTTTATTGTATGAAATGCAAGCACCATGTAATTGCTTTACTTTATCACTTTGCGTTAGTGATAGTTGTAGAAGCAATAGTTGGCGACACGACAACGACACCACGATGGAGATCAAGGTGTCAAGCCGGTAACGATGGAGATCATGACGGTGCTTTGGAGATGGAGATCAAAGGCACAAGATGGTGATGACCATAGCATGTCACATATTTTGATTGCATGTGATGTTTATCTTTTATGCATCTTATTTTGCTTAGTACGGCAGAAGCATTATAAGATAATCTCTCACTAAATTTCAATGTATAAGTGTTCTCCCTGAGTATGCATTGTTGCGACAATTCATTGTGCCGAGACACCACGTGATGATCGAGTGTGATAAGCTCTACGTTCACATACAACGGCTGCAAGACAGTTTTGCACGTGCAAAAATACTCGGGTTAAACCTAATGAGCCTAGCATGTACAGACACGGCCTCAGAACACTGGAGACCAAAAGGTCGAACGTTAATCATATGGTAGATATGATCAACATAGAGATGTTCACCAATGAAAACTACTCCATCTCACGTGATGATTGGACATGGTTTAGTTGATATGGATCACGTGATCATTTAGATGACTGGAGGGATGTCTATCTAAGTGGGAGTTCTTAAGTAATATGATTAACTGAACTTAATTTTTATCATGAACTTAGTCCTAATAGTTTTTGCATATCTAAGTTGTAGATCAATGGCCCATCCTACCGTTCCCTTGAATTTTAATGCGTTCCTAGAGAAAGCTAAGTTGAAAGATGATGGTAGAAACTACATGGACTGGGTCCGTAACCTGGGGATTATCCTCATTGCTGCATAGAAGAATTATGTCCTTGATAACTGCTAGGTGAAAGGCCTGCTGCGGGAGCAGATACTGATGTTATGAACGTCTAGCAAGGTCGATCTGATGACCACTCTATAGTTCAGTGTGCCATGCTTTATGGCTTAGAATCAGAACTTCAAAGGCATTTTGAATGTTATGGACCATATGAGATGTTCCAGGAGTTGAAGTTAATATTTCAAGCAAATGCCCAAGTTGAGAGATATGAAGTCTCGAACAAGTTCTATAGCAGCAAGATGGAGGAGAACACTTCTGTTAGTGACCACATACTTAGAATGTTTGGGTACCATAACCACTTGACTTAGCTGGGAGTTAATATTCCAGATGATTGTGTTATTGACAGAGTTCTTCAATCATTGACACCAAGCTACAAAGGCTTCGTGATGAACTATAATATGCAAGGGATGGATAAGACAATTCCCGAGCGCTTCGCTATGCTCAAAGCTGTGGAAGTAGAAATCAAGAAGCAGCATCAAGTGCTGATGGTTAACAAGGACCACTAGTTTCAAGAAAATGGGAAAGGGAAAGTGTGATGCCCCCGATTTGACCGTACACTAATCATACACGCAAACGTGTACGATCAAGATCAGGGACTCACGGGATGATATCACAACACAACTCTACAAATAAAATAAGTCATACAAGCATATATTACAAGCCAGGGGCCTCGAGGGCTCGAATACAAGAGCTCGATCATAGACGAGTCAGTGCAAGCAATAATATCTGAGTACAAACATAAGTTAAACAAGTTGCCATAAGATGGCTAGCACAAAAGTAGCAATGATGGAAAAGGCAAGGCCTCCTGCTTGGGACCTCCTAACTACTCCTCAAAGCCAAACTCGACATAGAATCATCCGCGGGATCCTCTGGCTCCTGGACTCGATCATCTGGTCGCAACAATCGGGTATAGATAGGGGAAAAGGGGGAGTAAAGCAACCGTGAGTACTCATCCAAAGTACTCGCAAGCAAGGAGCTACACTACATATGTATGCATTAGTATCAAAGGAACAAGGGGTAGCATATGTTGACTAAACTGTAGAATGCCGTAATAAGAGGGGGATAGCTAGTCATGTCGAAGACTACGCTTCTGGCTACCTCCATCTTGTAGCATGTAGAAGAGAGTAGATGGTAAGTTCACCAAGTATCATCGCATAGCATAATCCTAACCGATGATCCTCCCCTCGTCACCCTGTGAGAGAGCGATCACCGGTTGTATCTAGCAATTGGATGGGTGTATTTTATTAACTATTCGGTTCTAGTTGTCATAAGGTCAAGGTACAACTCCAAGTCATCCTATTACCGAATATCATGGCTATTCGAATAGATTAACTTCCCTGCAGGGCTGCACGAAATTTCCCAACAGGCTCGATCCCCTTTGTCCGGACACACTTTTCTGGGTCATGCCCGGCCTCGGAAGATCAACACGTCGCAGCCCTACCTAGGCACAACAGAGAGGTCAGCACGCCGGTCTAACTCCTATGGCGCAGGGGTCTGGGCCCATTGCCCATTTCACACCTGCACGTTGCGTAAGCGGCCGGTGAGCAGACCTAGCCTCCCTTATACAAGAGCATGCGTTCCAGTCCAACCCGATGTGCGCCGCTCAGTCGCTGACGTCATGAAGGCTTCAGTTGATACCACGACGTCAAGTGCCCATAACTATTCCTGCGTAGTTGGTTAGTGCGTATAGGCCAGTCAACAGACTCGGATTAAATACCCAGATCTCGATAAGCGTGTTATTTTGAAGTAACCGCGAACGCCGACCAGGGCCAGGCCCACCTCTCACCTTGGTGGTCTCCACCTGCCCTGTCGCTCCGCCTGAAAGTATCAGTCGGGGCCCGTCGGGAACCTAGGCCCACCACTACCTGGGTGGAAGCACCTGGCCCTTCAGCCCCCAACATCGGAATCACTTGCGGGTACTTAACGAGCTAACCCGACTTTAGTCACAGCATGTATAGCATGTATGTATAGTATATACCCGTGATCATCACCCGACGTGATCACGGACCGTTAGTATAGCATGGCAGACTGACAAGAATGTAGGGCCACTGATGATAATCTAGCATCCTATAATAGGCATTTAGGATTGCAAGTAATGTATAAAAGTTGTAGCAACAATGACATGCTATGCATCAGAATAGGATTAACGGAAAGCAGTAACATGCTACACTACTCTAATGCAAGCAGTAGAAAGAGAGTAGGTGATATCTGGTGATCAAGGGGGGGCTTGCCTGGTTGCTCTGGCAAGAGAGAGGGGTCGTCAACACCGTAGTCGTACTGGGTAGCAGCGGTGTCGGTCTCGTAGTCTATCCGAGAGAAGAGGGGGAAGAAACAATGAATATAATGCAAACAGAAGCATAACGATGCATGACAAGACAAGTAGCGGTGCTAGGAGTGCCCTAACATGGTATGAGGTGACACCGGTGAAGGGGGGAAACATCCGGGAAAATATCCCCGGTGTTTCGCGTTTTTGGACAGATGAAATGGAGGGGGAATGTTCTGAGTTCGCTATGCTACAGATGCGTGGCGGATGAATGGGTTGCGTATCCGGGTTCATCTCATCGTTCTGAGCAACTTTCATGTACAAAGTTGTTCCATCCGAGCTACGGTTTATTTTTTATGATTTCTCAAAGCTTTAAAGTTTTTCTGAAATTATTTATTAATTTGCATTAACTAAGAAAAAGTATGTGTACCCAGAATTGTACCTTGCTAGCACACACAAGGGCTGACTGGTGGGCCATGTTGACAGGGTCAACAGACTAGTCATCCAGAGGCTGACTGGTGGGCCCCGGTGCTGAGTCACCATGCTGACTCAGTGGATCTTATCCATTTGAACAGTAAGAACGCGGGCCCTACCAGTCAGTTATTTATTTAATCAAAATGTTTTTATTAGCAAAATTAAAGGTGCAGGGCCCGGCTGTTATTGGGGATTAGTGGCTGGGTTAGTGCTAAATAAGCCGGCCACGTTAGCACCTAGTCCGCGACCAACGCCGGCGCTAATCCAGCGCGGCGGAGGAGCTCCGGCCGGTTGTTTCCGGCCGCAGCTGGACATGCGGGGGGGGGGAGGGTCCGGTGGGCAGCGTCCGTTGTGGCGCGCACAACAGTGGGGAGGGCCGGCTCCGGGGTGGACTACAAGGGGGGCGGTGGGCGGCTGCAGCCGCAACACGAAGTAGCAGAAGGCGGCGGTGGTGGCGAGGGGGGACGGTCCCCAGGCGCGAGAAGGGCGGCTGTTTCGTGCAGGTGTGAGCGTACGCTGAAGGGGGGTCCTAGGAGTAGAGCAGCGGCAGGTCGAGCGGAGCCGAGCGGGGGAAGCAGGGGCGGGCGAGTCGCGGCGGAGCACGACGGGAAGCAGGCGCGACGTGAGCAACAACAGGGCATGCACGGGCGGCCAAGGGCGTGGCGAGAACGAGCAACGATAGTAGAGAGCAGCAGTAGTGAGACGTAATGGCAGGCAGCAGCAGCAGCGAATGTGTGCGGGGGCGGCTACAGGGGAGCGCGCGAGTGGGCGGCCTCAATGTGCTGTGAGGAGTGGAGGCGGACGCACGCGGCCACGGCGGTGGGGCGGCGATATACAGCGAAAAACAAGGTCGATGCAAGGAGGAATGGAGGAGGCTCACCGGGGGATGGCTGATGGCGAGCTTGGACGGGTCGGGGGCTTGCCGGAGCGTGGATCCGCGGCGCGGCAGCGGCAACCGTAGTCAATGAAGCCTCCCGATCCACGCGATGTAGGGACTCCAAGCTCGAGCTCGTGAACAGAGAGGGAGCAGCGGACGTTGATGGTGCTTTTGGCATGTTCCTAGGTGGTGGGGAGGTCGTAGAGCACGCGGTCGAGGTCGAACTTGGTGACCATGGCGGCGGTTTGCCGCGGGGAGAGAAGAGCGGGCAAGGAAGAGGGGTGAGTGGGGGGCCGCTAGGGTTCGTTCCAGGGGCGAGGCGCGGCCTTATCCGTGCGGGAGACGGTGGGGAGGCGTGGGATGGCTGCCCCGTGGAGGATCTGGACATAGACGATGTACAAAGGTCCACCGTGACCGGTGAACAGGAAAGAAGAAGACGGAGGGGAAGTTGGGTTGGGCCTGCACTATTGCCAGCAGGCCCAAGTGCACAGTGTAGGCTTTACAGTTTCCTTTTTCTTTTTATGTATTTAAGTTAGCTAATGTTTTGTATTTGTTTGAACCACCAAATGACTTTTGTAAAATATGCAACTGGTCTAAACAAATACTGGGCATTATTTATTACTGCTACAAAAAGTTTGGGAAGAGTTTGAATTGATTTGGATTTTTCACAAATGGAAAAGCATTTAAAAATGCTGATTTGGAACTACTTTAATTCCTAGGGGAAATTAGCTATCACTAATGATGTTGTATCACTCATGACATTTAGTTAGTGAATATTTGCAACCCAGCGAACATTTTTGTTTTACTGTTTGGAGAAATAATTTATTTTACTTTATTTTAAAATTGAATTTGAATTGGTTTTGAATCAAAGTGAGATAAGAAACAGTAACAGTGATGACTTGGCATCATTATGAGGGGATTACTGTACCTTGATTATCCGGTCATTACAAATCTCCCCCACTACAAGAAATCTCGTCCCAAGATTTAAGAGGTGGAGTAAGGGGGAATCTATAAGGATGAGTGTCTCAAAGGATCAGCACCCGGTAGTTATCTCAAGGAAGGAGATTTTATACAAAGATTCAACTAGTTTTAACCAAGTAGGCATCCAGCTGATGCCTAAAATAGGTGATCAAGGGGGTTCAGAGCAAAGAAGAATAATGTTGCCTCTGATACCGAAATAAAACATGGTGAGGAAGGTAACTCGTGTATTACATACGAAGCCGAGTAGCAAGAATATTTCAGAATCAAGGTTGTACAGGAGAGTCAGGTTCTGATCCTGTGGAACTGTGGTTTATGCGCCCACCATGTGGGTTAAAATAGAAGGAGCGATGACATCTTGCACGGTCATGATAGCAAGGTATGTCAGAGGGTAGCCTGTCAGTTATGTCGGCAACAACGTCGGTACCAAGGGCAAGGGACGAAGAGAAACATTTTCCTGCTCGTTGAACGAGGCGGGCCATTAGGCAAAGTTCTCGTCCATCGGTGGCTACCGGAATGTCATCAACAATAGTAATAGGGTCTTAATGATAGAGTGATACAACGAGGTGTTTACATAAGTAGGGAAATATTACTGCTTATATAATATAAATGACAATAAGGTTTAAACAAACTAATGGAAAGGAAAATGTAATTGTCAGATTAAACAGAACAATGGAAAGGAAAATGTGTTTCAACACATATTTCAGGGGTATATCCTTCCCAAGGACAAGCAGAGCATGATGTCCATGACATGATAGAAGTATAAAACCATTTAGGTAAGGGGGGAGAAAATTCATGGCATTACCCATACAACGGTGTTTGGATAATTGATAAAGAAAATTTAGTATCGTGCTTCAAATGTTTTTATTAGAGATCGGATTACCATAGACATGCTTCGAGATAGCATTGACATGGTTTCCAGCAAAGGTCAGACTTTGGATACACCAAGGATCCATCGGAAACAACTTAGAAAATAAGTCTTACAATTTTAGCAGTGAAAAGATGAGGGTGTGGACGACGGGCTCAGCCACAATCCATCGACATGCCAAAAAGGTTGTATTTCCAAAATGATATGAACAAGTTTGTGTTGGGGAAGGCAAGAATGTTGTCGCTGATGACATAAATCATCAAGGGGAAGGATTGTATTTCTTACCATGCATTCAATTGATATCTTGGAAAAGCTCAGAATGTTGATGATGATCACGACACATTTGTCAAGCGATTTCATGAAGATGTCACTGAGCAGAAAAGGAAGGATGAAGTGAAAGGCTATGAGAACCACGGATTCGACACAAGCCCAAAGTCAAGCTTGTTATTCGAGGTGAAATGATAAGATGAGGAAGATCTACGTAAGCTTAGCTCATCGTCGGAAGTTTCTCCGGACATAAGGACCAGGTAGCACAGTTAAAAAGTTGACATGATAAAAATATAGCCGATCAGGCTAGGAATGATGTGATGGGGTATAAAGCTTCCCAGTATCAAGTACTAGGTGTAATGCCAGAAGGTAAATCAGAGTAGAGGTTGGACGGGGGAATGATTTGTAGAGGATAAGTAATTTTAATTTACCCAGCAAACAGGGTCAAGGAGGAAATATGGTTGGGACCATAACTGCAAGGGATCCAATTTACGATACCGGAAGAATTATTCAAATGATTAAATATCCTTGCAAGAAGCTTTCATGATAAGTTCCACACCGTGTCCATGGGCATGAACACAAGGGCTCAAGGTCGACTCCCACTTATTCAATGCATAACCTTTCATTTTACTTCTCGCTTTTGATGAGGCTGTAGTGTAGAAATTTTATCTGGCGAAACAATAGAAGAGTATGACTCGCAAAAACTTTCTGGTTCATACAGTTTGGGGAAGGCATAGGTTCAACCCATCGGGGCATCTTAGGAGCATATACCATAAATTTCAAGAATAATTAACACAAGCTCGATAATAGAGCATGCTTGAGAAAGCATAGGATACAATTTACCAAAGGCACTATGTATCCAAGGAAAGGCTCACAAGCTTATTGAATATGAAGGACGTTGTCGAATAAAATCTGACAAAGGGTCTGGTGGTCCTCAAGGGATCTGATGCGAGCACCAGTATTCAACCAGAGGAAGAAAAAATGCAAGGAGATCAGATTATAGAAACAACTGACTAACTCAAAGCTCAATTGCAAAGGAATTATGAATTCCAAGACAAGGGATCAGAAGCAATGCTCTGATTAGTGATGGGTAGGTAGAATAGCCTTAGGGGTACAATCGATGGCGATTTGATTGGTCGAGATCTAGCACATGTTAAAATGACATCTGAGCCAGAAGGATGAATTCTAGGATCTGATTGATGATTGTGAGCATTCGCAACAT
The DNA here is from genome assembly GCF_018294505.1 of Triticum aestivum. Lineage (NCBI taxonomy): Eukaryota > Viridiplantae > Streptophyta > Magnoliopsida > Poales > Poaceae > Triticum > Triticum aestivum. The sequence goes on along the minus strand of NC_057797.1, from coordinate 278,831,379 downwards.
ATTGAATCAACGCACACAAAATGACAAAATGACAACGCAACTATAATGCAAGGAAGCAAGAATTCAAGAACAATAGGCTGTTGAGGATTTTCGGATATCAAATGGTATTTCGTAGACTTTTGTGAAATACATGTATCCACTGGGGATGAGCGGATACTCGATAAGTGCGAGAAATTATTCGAAGGAGTATTCAGGTTGCAAAGAACTGCAAGGGCAGTGGGCACAAAGTATTTTTGGAACAATAGAGAGAATTCCGGGGTATCTTGTAATAACAAGATTAACTAGGAGTAAAAGAAAGGATGACAGGTGTAGGTATTTATCCATAGGGATATTTCGGTGACGGGGGATGACAAAAGCAATGGGCACAAAGTCTCGAGAGAACAATAGAGAGTATCTTCGCAATCCTTCAATACAGCAGGCGATCATCTATAACAAGGGGCTCTCCGAGTGGATGTGATCACGAGACCCTAATGTTAGAGTTAGTAAAAATCATTTCACCCGAATAGAAGAGAAATCAGCATCCCAGAGTATAGACGAGGAATAAAAGATCATATTACCACCCAATGGCGACGTGGGCCCATGGGCCGCACAGCCATGTTAGTAAAGCATATTTCATCGACTAGACTCAACTTCGGCCAGGAGCGTGGAAGGGGGATTCCTATAGGAAGTCGGCTCTGATACCAACTTGTGACGCCCCCGATTTGACCGTACACTAATCATACACTAATCAAGATCAGGGACTCACGGGAAGATATCACAACACAACTCTACAAATAAAATAAGTCATACAAGCATCATATTACAAGCCAGGGGCCTCGAGCACTACTAGGAAAAGGCCTGCTAGTGGCGCACCTGTTTTGCCTACTAATGGTGCACCACAGGTGCGCCACTAGCATCACACCATTAGATTTTTTTACTAATGGCGCACCACGGGTGCACCATTAGTATCTGGTATACTAATGGTGCACCACGCAGTGCGCCATTAGTATACCCATGGTGCGCCATTAGTGTGCCTCCCAGGGGGGCATATTTACCCATGTGCTCTGGCTTACTAATGGCGCACTAGTTGATGATGCCCCACTAGTGTGCTCTGGCTTACTAATGGTATCGTTATTTTCTGACCTTCAAAGATGATTTGAGCAGATATGGGTGTATCTAGTTAATGAAACATGAGTCTGAAACATTTGAAAAGTTCAAAGAATTTCAGAGTGAAGTGGAGAATCATGATAACAAGAAAAAAAAAGTTTCTACGTTTTGATCGCGGAGGTGAATATTTGAGTTATGAGTTTGGCCATCATTTAAAACAACGTGGAATAGTTTTACAACTCACGCCACCTAGAACAGCAGAGCGTAATGGTGTGTCCGAATGTCGTCACCATACTTTTTTAGATATGATGCAATCTATGATGTCTCTTACTGATTTACGACTATCGTTTTGGGGTTATGCATTAGAGATAGCTGAATTCATGTTAAATAGGGCACCATCTAAATCCGTTGAGACGACACCGTATGAACTGTGGTTTGGCAAGAAACCTAAGCTTTCATTTCTTAACGTTTGGGGTTGTGATGCTTATGTGAAAAAGCTTCAGCCTGATAAGCTTGAACCCAAATCGGAAAAGTACGTCTTCATAGGATACCCAAAAGAAACTGTTGGGTACGCCTTCTATCACAGATCCGAAGGCATGATATTTGTTGCTAAGAATGGATCCTTTCTATAGAAGGAGTTTCTCTCGAAAGGAGTGGGAGGAAAGTATAATTTGATGAGGTAATTGTACCTCGTCTTGAATTGGAAAGTAGCTCATCACAAAAAATTGTTCCCGTGATGCCGACACCAACTTGTGAGGAAGTAAATGATGATGATCAAGAAACTTCAGATCAAGCTACTACCGAACCTCATAGGTCAACCAGAGTGTGTTCTGCACCAGAGTGGTACGGTAATCCTGTTCTAGAAGTCATGTTGCTAGACCATGACGAACCTACAAACTATGAGGAAGCGATGACGAGCCCAGATTCCGCAAAATGGCTTGAGGCCATGAAATATTAGATGAGATCCATGTATGAGAACAAAGTATGAAGTTTTGTTGACTTCCCCGATGATCGGCAAGCCATAGAGAATAAATGGATCTTCAAGAAGAAGACTGACCTTGATGGTAATGTTACTATCTACAAAGCTCGACTTGTTGCAAAAGGTTTTCGACAAGTTCAAGGAATTGACTACGATGAGACCTTCTCACCTGTAGCAATGCTTAAGGCTTCCGAATCATGTTAGCAATTGCCGCATTTTATGATTATGAAATTTGGCAAATGGACGTCAAAACTGCATTCCTTAATGGATTTTTCAAAGAAGAGTTGTATCTGATGCAACCAGGAGGTTTTGTCGATCCTAAAGGTGCTAACAAAGTGTGCAAGCTACATCGATCCATTTATGGACAGGTGCAAGCATCTCGGAGTTGGAATATACACTTTGATCGTGTAATCAAAGCATATGGTTTTATATAGACTTTCGGAGAAGCCTGTATTTACAAGAAAGTGAGTGGGAGCTCCATAGCATTTCTAATATTATATGTGGATGACCTATTATTGATTGGAAATGATATAGAATTTCTGGATATCATAAAAGGATACTTGAATAAGAATTTTTCAATGAAAGACCTCGGTGAAGCTTGTCAAAAGCAATTGCAACATATGAAACTAGTCCCAAAGTGATTGATATTCAAGAGGGATACAATAAAAACTTTCATTAAGATCATTGGACAAATTAAACTTGATTCTTTGTAATAGTTTTGAGATATAATGATAGTGATATGTGAGTCATGTTGGTGAGTAATTATGCTTTAGTAAGAAAATTTATGTTAAAGTTAGTGATTCCCTATGCAAGCACGGAAGTCAATAGTTATGCAATGAAATTATATCCTACTTGTGGTGCATTATTCGGTGTTAGTTATGCTTAATGCTCCCTTATGTGATTTTTCGTTTCTTGGTTGGTTGCTTGTCAATCTTTTTGCTAGCCTTCACTTGTAGTAAGTAGAGATACTAGTGGTGCATCCAAAATCCTTCAAGCCAGTTTTGCCACATGAGTCCACCATACCTACCTATATGCGACATTCCCGTGCCGTTCTAAGCAAATTTGTATATGCCATATCTAAAATTTCAAAATAATTTCCTTTCTGTGTGCTCGTACCGCTCATGAAGCAGCACGGGGTGGCCAATATTTTCCATGCTAGATGTGTTATTCTCTAGATGAGTGTTTATTCACTTGTTATTGCACGAGAGTATGGCAAAGGTATTAGGGATGCCTAGTCCCAAAATGAAACATGAATTTATTTTATGTTGTCAAATAATAAATTTCTTGGAAAGTGTTGGTATGGAGGGCGCCCGTGGATACGGTTAGCCATGGATTGTGAAAGAATGGTGGAAAAGGAATAAACTTTATTTTCTGTTTGGGAACCGCCTATGATATATCTAGCATGGAAAGTGTTGGGAATTACTCGGTCATTTTCGTTGACGGGAAAATTGTGCCTCCCAAAATCTTTTATCTCTCAATTTAAGCTTTGAGCTCTGGAACCTCTACAAATCCCTACTTCCCTATAGGAAGGGCCTTCCTATTTACTTTATGCAATTTTAGTTTTTATTTGAGTCTCCATCTCCTCTTACAATCACCAACTAAGGGGCACTATGATCGTACTTGAGCATTGGATGTAGCTAATATGCGAGTTTGTTTCATGAATGGATCAATGATTGAGCATGATGGGCTAGGGATAACTTGCTTTAGTCTTGATATTTTGAAAGACATGGTTCCTACTTGATATGCTTGAGTATTGAAATCTTCATGTCAAAACTAGACTATTGCTTTGCACCATATAAAAGTCCATATGTCCATTCTACAAAAGAAAAGAATGTGATGAACATGATAGACAACATTCCACATCAAAAATTCTGTTTTTATCATTTAGCCCTCTGGTGTTTTCATATATAATGTAGGTGTTTACACATTTACATCATATATACATCATTCCAACCACACACAAAGGGGCTGTGCGCGGTCAAGTGGAAGTTTAAGAGCGGATAGCTAATACATAATCTACTTGCAAAGATCAGCCAGGAAGGAGGAGATCAAGCAGGAATTAAGCTTGGGGATGTTGATACGTCTCCAATGTATCTATAATTTTTTATTGTTCCATGTTGTTATATTATCATCTTGGATGTTTCACAATAATTTATAGCAGCTTTATATCATTTTTTGGGACTAACCTATTGACATAGTGCCTAGTGCAAGTTGATGTCTTTTTGCTTGTTTTTTAGTTCGCAGGAAATCAATATCAAATGGAGTACAAACACCGCAAAAAAATTTGGATAATTTTTATGAACCAGAACACCCAGGGTGGGCCAAAGAACTACCACAGGGGTGTCCCGGTGGGGGCACAACCCACCTGGGCGCTCCTGGGGGCCCAGGCATGCCGTGGTGGGTTGTGCCTACCTCGGTGGCCTCCCGCACCGCCTCTTCACCCTATAAATTCTCAAATATTCCAAAAACACTCGGGGTAACCCTAGATCAGAAGTTGCGACACCGCAAGGCTCTGTAGCCACCAAAAATTAATGGGGAGCGCATTCTGGCACCCTGTCGTAGGGGGAAATCATCACCGGTGGCCATCTTAATCATGCCGGCGGCCACCATGATGAGGAGGGAGTAGTCCAACCTCGGGGCTAAGGGTTTGTACCAGTAGCTATGTGTTTAATCTCTCTCTCTCTCTCGTGTGCTTGAGATGTCACGATCTTGATGTATCATGGGCTTTGTTAATATAGTCAAATCATATGGTGCTTTCCCCTCTCTATCTTGTTGTAAATTGAGTTTTCCATTTGAGATTTCGTTTTATCAAATTGAATACTTTTAGGGATTTGAGGGCACTTGATGTATGTCTTGCTATGAATACCCATGGTGACAATGGAGTATTATATTGATTTACTTGATATGTGTTTTGGCACTCAACTCGCGGATTCCCGAGGTGACATTGGGGTAATTTAAGCGTAGTGGTTGATGCACGTTCTCATCTTTTGTTTCTCCGCTAGAAATCTCGGGGGCACTCTTTGAGGTTCTTTGTGTTGAATTGAGTATTATGAATCTGAATTTGCTTTGGTGTTATTTTAGAACGAACTCTTGATAGATCGATCGAAAAGAATAACTTATTGTTATTTTAGTATGAACTCTTGATAGATCGGTCGGAAAGAATAACTTGTTGTTATTTTAGTACAAACTCTTGGATAGATCGATCGGAAAGAATAGCTACAAACAATTTCTTCTTATGTTCTTCGCTAGATAGGAACTTTGGAGTGATTCTTCATCACACGTTGAGGGATGGTTATATGATCCAATTATATTAGCATTGTTGAGAGATTGCACTAGTGAAAGTATGGATCCTAGGACTCATTTCAAGCATTGCAACACCGTTTGTGCTCACTTTTGTTACTTGCTACCTTGCTGTTTCTTATTGTTCCTATTACAAAAATCAATATCTACTATCCATATTACATTTGTATCACCATCTCTTCGCCTAACTAGTGCACCTATACAAATTACAATTGTATTTGGTGTTCTGGGGACACAATAGACTTTTTATTATTTGGTTGCAGGGTTGTTTGAGAGAGGCCATCTTCATCCTATGCCTCCCACGGATTGATAAACCTTAGGTCATCCACTTGAATGAAAATTGCTACTGTCCTACAAAACTCTGCGCTTGGAGGCCCAACACGTGTCTACAAGAATAAAGTTGCGTAATAGACATCATCGGCTTTATTATGTTGATCATAAAAAGATGTATACATTGACAAAGTTATGTACAATGAAAAGAGTCTATGGCTTAAGCGTTCCAAGGAATGTTGGTCTCTTCCCAGAGGTACGTGGCTCATCCTGTTCACGTATGTCGATGGGATAATAAGATCCATTGTTGAGGTCTTTGCTAACCACAAAGGGCCCCTCCCAAGGGGGATATAACTTATGCACGCCTGTCCGATCTTGAATCAAACGGAGCACTAAGTCACCCTCCTGGAACGTCTGGCTTCAAACTCTGCGGTTGTGATAGTGATGCAGGTCTTGTTGGTAAATTGTTGAGCGAGCTAATGCGTTTTGACATGTCGTCTCATTGTCTGCCTCAGCATAAGCCACCACACTAGGCGAGTCATGATGAGTATCACTTGGGAGAACTGCCTCAGCACCGTAAACCATGAAGAAGGGCGTGTAACGCGTTGAACTATTGGGGGTGGTCCTAATACTCCAAAGAACCGAAGGAAGCTCCTCAACCCAACAACCTGGTGTTCATGCCAGGGGAACCATCAGCCGGGGCTTGATCCCTCGTAATATCTCCTGGTTAGTGCGTCTTCCTGACCATTGGATTGCGGATGAGCTACCAAGGAAACATCAAGACGGATGTGCTCCCTTTGACAGAACTCCTTCATAGCACCCTTAGACAGGTTTGTACCATTATCGGTTATGATACTATGAGGACAACCAAAGTGGAAGATCAACTTTTTATCAAACTGAGTTGCAGTCGCTACTTCACAATTACTGACTGCCTCTGCTTCAACCCACTTGGTAAACTTCTCAACTGCCACCAAAAGTTGAGTCTTCTTGTCCTTAGACCTTCCGAACGGTCCAACCATATAAGGCCCCCATAGCGAAAATGGCCAGGTGATGGGGATCATACGCAACTCTTGAGCCGGCACATGAGCTTGCCTTCTAGATTTCTGACATCCATCCCACTTGCTGACAATGTCTTCAGCATTAGTGATAACCCACAAGTATAGGGGATCGCAACAGTTTTCGATAAGTAAGAGTGCCGAACCCAATGAGGAGCTAAAGGTAGGACAAATATTCCCTCCAGTTCTATCGACCACCGATACAACTCTACGCACGCTTGACGTTCGCTTTATCTAGAACAAGTATTAAACTAGAAGTACTTTGTGGGTGTTGTTGGATAGGTTTGCAAGATAATAAAGAGTACATAAATAAAAAGTAGGGCTGTTGAGATAAAGAAACAATAAATTAAATATAGCGAGTGTGGAAAAGTGGTGGTAGTAGTTGTGAAATTGCTCCTAAGCAATTGACTACTTTACTAGACTGATAGCAAGTATTATGTAGGAGAGGCCACTGCTAGTATGTCATCCCTGACTTGGAATTCTATGCACTTATGATTGGAACTATTAGCAAGCATCCGCAACTACTAATGTTCATTAAGGTAAAACCCAACCATAGCATTAAGATATGTTGGTCCCCCTTCAATCCCGTATGCATCAATTTCTATGCTAGGTTGAAGCTGTTGTCACTCTTGCCCTCCAATACATAGTCCTATCAACATACAACTAACCCTATGATGTCATCCACGCGCAATCATATGATGGGCACCAAAGAACAACAACATAACCACAAGAAAATTAAATCAGTCATAGAAATTCATCAACCACCGATAGGACAACGAAAATCTACTCAGACATCATAGGATGGCAACACATCATTGGATAATAATATGAAGCATAAAGCACCATGTTCAAGTAGAGGGTACATCGGGTTGCGGGAGAGTGGACCGCTGTAGATAGAGGGGGGAAGGTGATGGAGATGTTGGTGAAGATGGCGGAGGTGTTGGTGTAGATCGCGGTGATGATGATGGCCCCCGGTGGCACTCCGGTGCCACCGGAAGCGAGGAGGAGAGAGCCCCCCTCCTTCTTCTTCAATATATTAGTGCCAAAAATAGTATAAAAAGTTGCCAAAAGTATATGAAAGTTGTAGAATATTGGCATGGAACAATCAAAAATTATAGATACGACGGAGACGTATCAGCATTCCCAAGCTTAATTCCTGCTTGTCCTCGAGTAGGTAAACGATAAAAAAGATAATTTTTGGTGTGGAATGATACCTAGCATAATCTTGATCATATGTCTAACCATGTCATGAATATTAAGACACGAGTGATTCAAAGCAATAGTCCACCATTTGACATAAAAACAATAATACTTCAAGCCTACTAATAAAGCAATCATGTCTTTTCAAAATAACAAGGCCAAAGAAAGTTATCCCTACAAAATCATATAGTCTGGCTATGCTCCATCTTCACCACACAAAAAACTCACATCATGCACAACCCCGATGAAAAGCCAAGCAATTGTTTCATACTTTTGACATTCTCAAACCTTTTCAACTTTCACGCAATACATGAATGTGAGCCATGGACATAGCACTATAGGTGGAATAGAATGGTGGTTGTAGAGAAGACAAAAAGGAGAAGATAGTCTCACATCAACTAGGTGTATCAACGGGCTATGGAGATGCCCATCAATATATATCAATGTGAGTGAGTAGGGATTGCCATGCAACGGATGCACCAGAGTTATAAGTATATGAAAGCTCAAACTGAAACTAAGTGGGTGTGCATCCAACCTGCTTGCTCATGAAGACCTAGGGCATTTGAGGAAGCCCATCGTTGGAATATACAAACCAAGGTATATAATGAAAATTCCCACTAGTATATGAAAGTGATAACTCAAGAGACCCTCTATATGAAGAACATGGTGCTACTTTGAAGCACAAGTGTGGTAAAAGGATAGTAACATTGCCCCTTCTCTCTTTTTCTCTCAGTTTTTTGTAGGCTTCTTGGGCCTCTCTCTCTCTCTCTTTTTGGGGGGCTTCTTTGGCCACATTTATTTTGATAACCTCACATGGGACAATGTTCTAATAATGATGATCATCACACTTTTATTTACTTACAACTCAATATTACAACTCGATATCTAGAACAAAGATATGACTCTATATGAATGCCTACGGCGGTGTACCGGGATGTGCAATGATCTAGCATAGCAATGGCATCAAAAAACAGACAAGCCATGAAAACATCATGCTAGCTATCTTACGATCATGCAAAGCAATATGACAATGAATGCTCAAGTCATTTATATGATGACGATGAAAGTTGCATGGCAATATATCTCGGAATGGCTATGGAAATGCCATGATAGGTAGGTATGGTGGGTGTTTTGAGGAAGGTATATGGTACCGGCGAAAGTTGCGCGGTACTAGAGAGGCTAGCAATGATGGAAGGGTGAGAGTGCATATAATCCATCGACTCAACATTAGTCATAAATAACTCACATACTTATTGCAAAAATCTATTAGTCATCAAAACAAAGTACTACATGCATGCTGCTAGGGGGATAGATTGGTAGGAAAAGACCATCGCTCGTCCCCGACCGCCACTCATAAGGAAGACAATCAATAAATACCTGATGCTCCAAATTCGTTACATAACAGTTCACCATACGTGCATGCTACGGGAATCACAAACCTCAACACAAGTATTTCTACAATTCACAACCACCCACAATCATGACTCTAATATCACCATCTTTATATCGCAAAACTATTGCAAGGAATCAAACATATCATATTCAGTGATCTACAAGTTTTATGTAGGATTTTATGACTAACCATGTGAATGACCAATTCCTGTCATCTATCTAAATAGATATAAGTGAAGCAAGAGAGTTTAACTCTTTCTACAAAAGATATGCCCGTGCTTTAACAAATATAAGTGAAGCAAAAGAGCATTCTACAAATGGCGGTTGTCTATGTAAAGAGAAACAGGCAATCCAAACTTCAAATGATATAAGTGAAGTACATGAAGCATTCTATAAAGCCATACTCAAAAGATATAAGTGAAGTGCAAAGAGAATTCTATAAATCAACCAAGGACTATCTCATAGCAGCATGGTGCATAAAAGAAAAAAAAGAAAACTAAATGCAAAAGATGCTCCAAGATTGCACATATCGCATGAACGAAACGAATCCGAAAACATACCGATACTTGTTTGAAGAAAGAGGGGATGCCTTCCGGGGCATCCCCAAGCTTAGACGCTTGAGTCTCCTTGAATATTTACTAGGGGTGCCTCAGGCATCCCCAAGCTTGAGCTCTTGCCTCTCTTCCTTATTCTCACATCGAGACCTTCTCGATCATCGAACACTTCATCCACACAAAACTTCAACAGAAAACTTGGTAAGATCCGTTAGTATAATAAAGCAAATCACTACTCTAAGTACTATTGCAAACCAATTCATATTTTGTTTTTGCATTGTGTCTAATGTAATATAACTTTTTCGTGGCTTAATCCACAAATATAAATTGATAGTTTCATCAAAACAAGCAAACTATGCATCAAAAACAGAATCTGTCCAAAACAGAACAGTATGTAATAATCTAAACATTCATCATACTTATGTTACTGGAAAAATTCTACCAAAATTAGGCAAAATAAACAATTTGTATAGGAAGATAGAGCAGAAGGAATCAGAACTATTTGACGTTCCAGCTAAAAATGTAAAATCGTGCACTACAGCCAAAGTTTCTGTCCTGCACCGTACAAACCATCAAGCAAATGTAAACATCCTAAAGGCAAACCTTGGCACATTATTTTTATTTCTAAACTTTATAAAAGCACACATCAGAAATAAATGACTCTCTAAAACTTCCGGGTTGTCTCCCTGGCAGTGCTTTCTTTAAAGCCATTAAGCTAGGCATATAGTGCTCAAGTAATGAATCCACTCGGATCCCAAGGTATATCAAAGCCAATTTTAATTAACAATGATTTAGCATTTAGTAGTGAGCGCAAAGTAACATATATCTTGTAACAACGAAGTCTAACTCTCTTCCTATGCATCGGCATGTCATAAAAGAACAATTCATGCACACATAGTAAAGGCAAATGCATAGTATAAACAGTTTCTTGCAATTTTATCATATTGGAAACATAGAGAGGTGGAGATATAGTTCCTCTCTCATAATAATTGCAAGTAGGAGCAGCAATCACATGCATATTATATTCATCAAAATCATCATGTGCAACGGTAAAAGGCAACCCATCAATATAATCCTTAATAGGTGTAAGCTTCTCCGATATAGTGTAGTCGGGAGAATTCAAAAAGATAATAGGACTATCATGCGTGGGTGCAATAGCAACAATTTCATGTTTAACATAAGGAACTATAGCAAGTTCATCTCCATAAGCATAATTCATATTGGCATCTTGGCCACAAGCATAGCAAGCACCATGAAAAAGGGATATTTCAAAAGAATCGGTGGGATCATAGCAATTATCATAGCATTCATCCTTCAGTAAGCATGAAGGGAAATTAAACAATGTATGAGTTGAAGAGTTACTCTCATTAGAAGGTGGGCACGGGTGATCAATCCGCTCTTCCTCCTTTTGTTCTTCGCTCTCTTCCTCATCTTTTTCATCCAATGAGCTCAAAGTTTCATCAATTTCTTCTTCCATAGATTCCTGCAAAATATTAGTCTCTTCTTGGACAGCGGAGACTTTTCAATAAGTGCATTAATTTCGTAATTGTATTCATAATTCTCATAGCAATATTTGAGGATAGATAAATTTTCAGATCTATAAACAGCATCATCATAAGCTTCATTCTTTTCAAACAAAGATTCAATTTCATAAGCACCCTTAAAAGCAACAAATTCTTATATTTGTTCCACATCATAGTAATCATATATACCTCTAGCATAAGAAGCCAAGGTTTCATTATCATTAAATTCACATGAAAAGGGAAGGTGTGGAGCCTTCATCCTAGAGCAACAAGTAATATCATAACTCAAGCATACTTGACGAGCATACCACTTCAATATATGAATTTGATCCCATAATAGTTTCCCTTTCTGTGTCAAGTGGTAATCCCTAAAGTATTCACGTTGATCCAACGTTACTCCCATTACATAATTGAATGAGGTTTTCTCAGGATAATTAAAGTAGTACATAATATCTTTCACATAACCAGCATCGAGGGTTTTAGGAGGTTCCCCGTCTCCATGAGAAGAAAGTACACCTAATTTTTTTGGTATTTCGTTTTCCATATCCATAACTAAAGATAAAGAACAACTAAGAACAACAAATAAAAATTACTTAGTGATAAAGCAAACAAGCACACACGAGAATATTCACCCCACGCTATTGCTCCCCGACAACGGCGCCAGAAAAAGGTCTTGATAACCCACAAGTATAGGGGATCGCAACAGTGTTCAATAAGTAAGAGTGTCGAACCCAACGAGGAGCGAAAGGTAGGACAAATATTCCCTCTAGTTCTATCGACCACCGATACAACTCTACGCACACTTGACGTTCGCTTTACCTAGAACAAGTATGAAACTAGAAGTACTTTGTTGGTGTTGTTGGATAGGTTTGCAAGATAATAAAGAGTACGTAAATAAAAAGTAGGGGCTGTATAGATAAAGAAACAATAAATTAAATATAGAGAGTGTGGAAAAGTGGTGGTAGGAGTTGTGAAATTGCCCCTAAGCAATTGACTACTTTACTAGACTGATAGCAAGTATTATGTGGGAGAGGCCACTGCTAGCATTAAGATATATTGGCCCCCCTTCAATCCCGTATGCATCAATTTCTATGCTAGGTTGAAGCTTCTATCACTCTTTCCCTCCAATACACAGTCCTATCAACATACAACTAACCCTATGGTGTGATCCACGCGCGCAATAATATGATGGGCACCAAAGGACAACAACATAACCACAAGCAAATTAAATCAATCATTGCAATTCATCAACCACCGATAGGACAACAAAAATCTACTCAGACATCATAGGATGGCAACACATCATTGGATAATAATATGAAGCTTAAAGCACCATGTTCAAGTAGAGGGTACGGCGGGTTGAGGGAGAGTGGACCGCTGTATATAGAGGGGGGAAGGTGATGGAGATGTTGGTGAATATGGCGGAGGTGTTGGTCTAGATCGTGGTGATGATGATGGCCCCCGGTGGCACTCCGGTGCCACCGGAAGCGAGGGGGAGAGATCCCCCCTCCTTCTTCTTCTTCCTTGACCTCCTCCCTAGATGGGAGAAGGGTTTCCCCTCTGGTCCATGGCCTCCATGGCACGGGAGGGGCGAGAGCCCCTCCGAGATTGGATCTGTCTTTCTGTCTCTCTCTGTTTCTGCGTTCTCCCATGGCTCTGTTTCACCGTTTCGTGTATATATGGAGATCCGTAACTCCGATTGGCCTGAAACCTTCACCATGATTTTTTTCGAAAATTAGCATTCATGCAGAAAAATAAGAGGGTCAACCGCCTTACAGGTGGCTCACGAGGGTAGGGGCGCGCCCCCTGCCTCGTGACAACCTCGGGCACCATCTCGCGTGGACTTTCTTCCGGAATTTTCCAAATATTCCAAAAAGTATCTCCGTCCGTTTTTATCCCGTTTGTACTCCGTTTGATATGGATATTCTGCGAAACCAAAAACATGCAACAGACAGGAACTGGCACTGGGCACTGGATCAATATGTTAGTCCCAAAAATAGTATAAAAAGTTGCCAAAAGTATATGAAAGTTGTAGAATATTAGCATGGAACAATCAAAAATTACAGATACGACGGAGACGTATCAATCAGCATGAGCCATCAACCAGAAAAACTCATGACGAAAAGGTTTAGCCACCAAAGATCATAACCTGGCATGATGATCACAATCACCTGCATGAATCTCATGTAGAATCTCATGTCCTTCTTCAGGAGAAACACAATGTTGGGAAACACCAGTCACACTACATATGTGTAACTGTGCCATTAACAATGGTCATGGACTTGGACCACCTTGTGATTTGTCGTGCCAGATTTTCATTGTCTGGTAACTCTCCCTGGGTCAAATAAGTTAGATAAGGCATTGTCTAGTTAGAAATAGGCCGTAGAGCTGCCACCAACTATCCCTCTAGGTCAGGAATAGCAAGATCATCCTCTGAAGGCAATTTGATAGAAGGATTATGCAACACATCAAGGACCACATTGGGGGAACCGGCTTATGCTGTGATCTAAGCCGAGATAGTGCATCAGCCACCTCGTTCTTGCGTCGGTGTATGTGATACACTCGGTACCCTTTAAAAATGACCAGCAATGTTGTCCACTGCCTGACGATAAGCCGCCATATATAAGTGGGTCTCTAGAATCCCACTTTCCTAAGACTTGCTGAGCCACCAAGTCTGAGTCGCCCAAACATCTGACCCAGCTCAGGTTCATCTCCTTGGCCATTCGTAGTCCATGGAGAAGGCTTCATACTCAGCTGCATTGTTAGTACAAGGGAACATGAGCCTTAAGACATAACAAACTTTATCACCTCGTGGAAATTACAAAATGACTCCAGCCCCTGAGCCTTCCAACTGTCTGGACCCATCTAAGTGTATAGTCTAATAGGTATTGCCAAGATTCTTATCGGTGCAACAAACCCTGGGTCTGTTGCCTAGACTATGCATAGGCAGGGGAACAAGATTGAGGCACCAGCCCAAATCAGAGTCCAAGAACCCTAGAGATTTGAAGGACCAACATGCAGATCAGAGGGACCAAGATCAAACCAGAGAAGCAGGATATCGTCAAGAGAAAAGCCTCCCTTGCCGGGCAGGCGAGCCCAGCAAGGGGCAAGGTCACCACTAAAAACGGACGAACTGAGTGCCCCGGCAGGGCCTGCCAGGACTCACGGAAGCAAGCCCACCTCACCAACCACTCTACCACGACCCACGTCATCGACCAGTGTGGTTCCAAGCCACGAAGTGATTAAGTGGAAGCCATTCGCCACATGGCAGCCATTTTCTATTGGAGAAACCCTCAGACGACACCCGTCCTACGACGTGTCAAGCGAGCAGGAGCGGAGCTGACAAGATAGCCCAGCAAGCCTTGTTGGGCAACCAACGATGTAACATTGAGTGGTGCATTTAATGTGCCCTGTCAGCCCGCAGAGTTAGGAATGATAGCACTGTTTTCTATCTTATCAGTGTGTAATGACTACTTTGCCACTGTGGTAACCCCTTGTGATCATAAAAGGAGGCCCATCGCAACTGGAGAAAGGGTTAGATGATTGGATAACTGACGCCCCTGTATGCGCGTAGCCACTGCTGCCTCGAGGCAACCCTGCTGGGCAAGTGCACTATGCTCTGCTACCACCTTTCCACCATCAATCCACCAAAGCAGGAGTAGGGTTTTACACCTCACGGTGGCCCGAACCTGGGTGAAATTGCCTGCGTGATCTCTGCAGTGCTGCCCCATGCTCATCTGCTCTTTGCACAATGCGTTGGCCCCCTTTCGAACCAGCAAGGGGCCTCTTGGTCCAATAGGTGGCCATGGTTTCCCAAGACATATTTGGCACGCCAGGTAGGTGCTCTCTTGCGCGAACCTGAAGGTGTGTATAGCGCATCGACTTCATCACCATCTTCATCTTCGACGACGCCATCGACCATGGCGCCCAAGAAAAAACATGGTCCTTCGGCTCACCCATCCACCTCGAAGGCTCCACCAACCGTGGCCTCCAGTGCAGCAAGGGGTTTGGATGCAAACAAGGACACGGACGCAGCTAGTGGCGTGGTCCGAGTAGGCGGCACCGTCACCACTTCCCCCGCAGCTGATGTAGGAGCAGGAGGCGCCAGAGGAGAGCAGCATCAACAACACGCTGACGGCCATGCTCCCCAAGGTACGGGTAAAGGGGTTACTCCATCTCTGCCCCTCTCCCTCGCCGACGGGCACAGCCGCAGCAACGTCGCGTGGACCGGGGTGAATCCCCGCCCCCCGGCCGCTCCCACCACTGGTGCGGACACCATGCGTGCACCCCCCCAGGGACGGGTCAACCAAGGCGCTACTCCCGACGGAGCCGCTGGCCCTCAAGCGCCTTCGCCGCACCACGTCCAAGTGTTCACCCCACAACAGCAGCGGGGGCGCAGTTCTGCCGCCGCTGGCATCGTCAGGAGCCGAGCAACGGTACGATCGACTTCATCATCATCTTGGCCAAGTACGGCTTTGGAGGCCATGGCGGGGGGTCAGCTGCTACTGAGGTTCCCACCAGCGGCCAAGAAGATGGATGAATGGCATGCCACCATCCAAATCCTGCTCGGTTTGCAAAAGCTTGGGGCTCACGGCGAGCTGGCCCGACGTGACCTCCCCAACCGATAGCAACAACTCATGTTGCTTACCGTACAGAAGGGGCCATCCCCACGGTGCAGTCCCCGCCAAGGCAACCAATGTGAGCGCAACAGAATCAAGACCCGGACGAAGTCTCAATGGCCTCTTCGGACCCCTGAGCCCGTCCAGGCCAACGACGAGCCCCGGAGGATAGGCGGAGACGAGACACGCATGTCATTGTCAAGCAACACCGTGATGACCTCTGCCAGACCAACAGGTACAGCGGCCATGACGTCGACGAGCCCGCGAACGGTATTGGCAGGTGCCTACCTTTTGAGGTTGGCTGCCCTGCCTTTACTCGTGAGCCGCGGCAAGTCCGTTGGCCGTCCGTTCGCACGTTCAAGCCAGAAATACCCGAGAAGTACGACGGGAGGTTGAATCCGGCTTAGTTCTTGAGCATCTGCACCATCGTTGTTCGGGCTACCGGGGGAAGATATGAGAAGGTGTTTGCCAACTACTTCCATTCGGCCCTCATGTCCAATGTGAGGTCTTGGCTGATGCACCTATCGGAGAAGTCCATTTCGTCATCGGCAGACCTGTGCCACGAGTTCTTGGCGCCTTCATGGGCGACCATCAAGAACTCGGTAGGCCCAGCGACTTGCAATTTCTCCAACAGAAGGAAGGAGAAACCCTCCGTAAGTATTTAAAAGATTCAACAAAGTTCATAGAAATATCCCAAATATCCATCCGGCAGCCATAATAGCTGCCTTCTAGTCCTACGTGCGCAACTATCATATTCCTTCCAAGATGAATGTATGGTTGCCGAAGACTATAAAGGATCTTTACACTCTAGTAGATAAGTTTGCTCAAATGGAGGAAGGAAGGAAGTTGCCCGGAGAGGAAGATTGCACCAATGTTGATTCTGAGGATGAGGATGAACCAGCTAGTCAGAAGGAGAGCAAGATGCACCATAAGAAGCGGAGAGATAAGGCAGTGATGACTGTTGAAGGATCGGGTACGCCTAGTACCGGCAAGAAGGCCAAAGCTGAGGCCCGCAGAAAGGAAGCTGCCATTTGCACTGACTGTTGGAAAGCCACCGCTGCCAAAAAAGGCAGGAAAGGTGATGGGCCATACTGCAAGATTCATTGGACCAAGGGCCAGGACCTTCAAATATGTTATCAGGTTGAGCAGCTTGTTAACAAATAGAGAGCAGAGTATGAGAAGCATGATAAGGAAAAAGGTCAGAATGTTGCTGGCGGTAAGGGTCGGGGCGGTGAAGTAAATCGCCCCGGCAAACCCTTTCGGAAGCAATGAAAGCCCACCAAAGGTCGAGAGAACATAACCTGTGATGCTGAGAATGATGGAGGGGATGAGGAGGAAACCAGTGAGCAGGAGTTTCATAAGGCTACGGACGCCCTGTGGATCGACGGAGGCGCATCACCGCACACTTCTCACCGCCAGCTCAAACGGTGGGCACGAGAAGTCAATTCTGTGGAACCAGCGCCTGAGGCCCGGAAGCCGCTCAAGTCTCACATGCCCATCATCTTTGACAAGGAGTGCCATCCCAACCGTACCACTGTGGTAGGGTTCTTGCCGTTGTTGGTCTCCCCAACAATTCGGAACCTCAAGGTCACAAAGATGTTGGTGGACGACGGTGCTGGGTTGAATCTGATTTCCCCAGTAGTTATCAACAAACTTCAGATAGGAGAGGAAGAGCTAGAGGTTACCGGCATGTTTCGAGGAGTTAATCCGGGCAGAATCCAACCTAAGGGAAAGATCATGTTGCCTGTAACGTCTGGGGGAGAACTGGACTACCAGACTGAGAGGATTGTGTTTGCTGTGGTTGATCTCCCCATGCTGTACAATGGGATTCTTGGACCCCCGGCCCTGGCTAAGTTCATGGCGGCATTGAATTATGCATACAACACATTGAAGATGCCTGGGCCACTGGGAGTCCTCACTATCCCAACAGATGAGAAGGATGCAATTATTTGTGTGGACAAGTTGTATCGGGATGAAGTTGTGGCAGATGTAGCGACAACATTAGTTCCCGCCAAGGAAAATAGATGGATTGTAGGAGCTCCGGCAAAGATTCCAGGAAGCGTGCCCCCATCGAGTGCACGACACCCGTTGACGACGTGCTGGAGTGTTCCAACAGCAAGAGATCCAAAGTTGCTACACCCCAAGTGAAAAAGGTCCCGCCAGGGCTGGCTGGCGTTGATGGTACTTTCACTATTAGTGCCACCCTCGATGGCAAATAGGAAAGCGCGCTCGTTGCCTTCCTGTGGGTGAATATCGATGTGTTTGCCTGGAAACCATCTGATATCCTCGGTGCTCCTAGGGAGGTAATCGAGCACCACCTTGCTGTCTGCCCACATGCCTGACTTGTCAAGCAGAAAGTCCGGAAGCAGGCCTTGGAGAGGCAATAGTTCATTCCAGAAGAGATCAAGAAACTTGAGACAACTGGTTCGGTCAGAGGAGTGCTACATCCCACGTGGTTGGCAAATCGACTAGTAGTCCAGAAGGCTCACAGGAAGTGGAGGCTTTGCATAGATTTCACAGATCTCAACAAGGCTTGCCCGAAAGACCCATTTCCCTTGTCGCGTATCGACCAGATTGTGGATTCAACTTCAGGTTGTGTTTAGCTCTCCTTTCTGGATGCATATTCTGGGTATCACCAAATCTTCATGTCCAAGGAAGATGAATTGAAGACGTCGTTCATTACTCCATGTAGTACGTACTGCTTTGTCCGCATGCCATTCGGATTGAAGAGTGCCAGGTCCATCTTTGCAAGGGCAGTCTAGATTTGTTTTGATCCATAGTTGTATAGAAACATAGAAGCCTATATGGATGATACTGTGGTCAATACGAAGGATAGTGCCACCCTTATTTAGGATATGGAAGACGCATTTGATAATCTGTGCATGATCAATCTGAAGCTCAACTCGGAGAAGTGTGTATTTGTTGTTCCCTCCGGTAAGTTGCTTGGGTTCTTTGTATCCCATCGCAGGATCGAAGTCAACCCCGACAAGATCAAGGCCATCGAGCAAATCCAAGGGCCAAGGACAGTTAAGGATGTGAGGCATCTGACAGGGTGTGTTGCCGCGCTAAGCAGATTCATCTCCAACTCTGCCGAGCGCGCCCTGTCTTTCTTCAAAATTTTGCAAGAGTTAAAGGCCTACTTACCCTTTGTGCCTACCTTGGTTGCTCCCAAACACCAGGAGCCCTTATTGCTATACTTGGCAGCAACCAACTGATACGTCTCCGTCGTATCTATTTTTCCAAACACTTTTGCCCTTGTTTTGGACTCTAACTTGCATGATTTGAATGGAACTAACCCGGACTGACGCTGTTTTCAGCAGAATTGCCATGGTGTTATTTTTGTGCAGAAATAAAAGTTCTCAGAATGACCTGAAAATCAATGGAGAATTATTTTGGAATATATAAAAATACTAGAAGGAAGATCCACGTCAGGGGGGCCTCCACCTGTCCATGAGGGAGGGGGGCGCGCCCTACCCACCTGGGCGCCCCGTGCCTCGTGGGCCCCCTGATGCTCCACCGACCTCAACCCTGACTCCATATGTTCACTTTTGGGAAGAAAAAACCAGGGAGAAGAATTCATCGCGTTTTACGATACGGAGCCACCGCCAAGCCCTAAAACCTCTCGGGAGGGATGATCTGGAGTCCGTTCGGGGCTTCGGAGAGGGGAATCCGTCACCATCGTCATCATCAACCATCCTCCATCACCAATTTCATGATGCTCATCGCCGTGCGTGAGTAATTCTATCGTAGGGCTTGCTGGACGGTGATGGGTTGGATGGGATCTATCACGTAATCGAGTTAGTTTTGTTAGGGTTTGATCCCTAGTATCCACTATGTTCTGAGTTTGATATTGCTATGACTTTGCTATGCTTAATGCTTGTCACTAGGGCCCGAGTTTCATGATTTCAGATTTGAACCTATTATGTTTTCATCAATATATGAGTGTTCTTGATCCTATCTTGCAAGTCTATAGTCACCTATTATGTGTTATGATCCGTTAACCCCGAAGTGACAATAATCGGGATACTTACCGGCGATGACCGTAGTTTGAGGAGTTCATGTATTCACTATGTGTTAATGCTTTGTTTCAGTACTCTATTAAAAGGAGGCCTTAATATCCCTTAGTTTCCATAAGGACCCCGCTGCAACGGGAGGGTAGGACAAGATGTCATGCAAGTTCTTTTCCATAAGCACGTATGACTATATTCGGAATACATGCCTACATTACATTGATGAACTGGAGCTAGTTCTGTGTCACCCTAGGTTATGACTGTTACATGATGAACCGCATTCGGCATAATTCTCCATCACCGATCCATTGGAGATCCATTGCCTACGAGCTTTCCATATATTGTTCTTCGCTTATTTACTTTTCCGTTGCTATTGCTATCGTCACTACAAAATACCAAAAACATTACTTTTACTATTGTTACCTTTTGCTACCGTTACCACTGCTATCATATTACTTTGCTACTAAACACTTTGCTGCAGATATTAAGTTTCCATGTGTGGTTAAATTGACAACTCAGCTGCTAATACTTGAGAGTATTCTTTGGCTCCCCTTGTGTCGAATCAATAAATTTGGGTTGAATATTTACCCTCGAAAACGGTTGTGATTCCCTACACTTGTGTGTTATCAAGACTATTTTCTGGCACCGTTGCCGGGTAGCATAGCTCTATTCTTTGAGTCACTTGGGATTTATATCTGCTTATCATTATGAAGAACTTGAAAGATCCAAGAACCAACATTTATCCCTCAACTATGAGGGGAAGTAAGGAACTGCCATCTAGCTCTACGCTTGACTCACCTTCTGTTTTGAGTAAGCTTGCGACACCCAAACCTGCTTCTGCTATTAATTCTGATAAGTCGCATGTTATTGATGATGCCACTTCTTCTATGCATGATACTTATGATGATACTACTTCTATGCTTGATACTACTGTGCCACTTGGTGAATTTCTTGATGAACTTGCTAGGGCTAGAGAGAATGAAATTATTGAAACTGATAATATTGATGAAAGTGATGATGAAGACTCTCCTCCTAGATATGAATTACCTATTGCGCCTAAGGGCTATGTTATGGATGAAGAAACTGCTAGAGACTTTCTTGCTTGCAATGATAGGAGTGATCTTAATAAATTATTAGCTAAGCTGAAACAAAAAACTCTGAATGCTAGAATGAAATATGATCCTACTTATGCTACTTCACCTATCTTTGTTACTAATAAGGACTATGAATTCTCAGTCGACCCTGATATAATTACTTTGGTTGAATCTGATCCTTTCTATGGCTATGAATCTGAAACTATTGTGGCACATCTTACTAAATTAAATGATACACTACTGGAATCAGCTAGTTTGCCATCTGCCAGTTCTTTGCCGTCCGCTAGCGGACGACAAAGAAGCTCTTTGCCATCAGCTTCCAAAAAGCAGACGGCAAAGAACTGGCTGATGGCAAAGACCAAGTTTGCCATCAGCCAGTTCTTTGCCGTCTGCTAGCGGACGGCAAAGATTCTTTGCCGTCGGCTAGCGGACGGCAAAGAGGGAGGGGCCCCACTGACGAGCTGCAAAAAAAACCTAACGGGCCCCCTCTTTGCCGTCCGCTAGCGGACGGCAAAGAGCAAGAAGGCGGACGGCAAAGAGGGAGGCCCCACGTAACGTTAATGGGGCCGCGCCCCACACCCCCCTCTCTCTCTCTTTCTCTCCCACCTCCACCGCCCCGTCGCACCACGCCCCGACGCCGCCCCAGCGCCCCCCGCCGCCGCCCCAGCGCCCCCTGCCGCCGCCCCGGCGCCCCCCCTCCCCGTTGCCCCCGCCGCCCCCACCGCCCTGCTGTCTGGGCGCCGCCACGCCCCTGGCACCTCCGCGCCCCGCCGCCCCGGCCGGGCCCGGCGCCGCCGCCCCAGGCCGCCCCGCCCCCTCCTCCGCCGCCCCAGGCCGCCCCGCCCCGCTCCTCCGCCGCCCTAAGCCGCACCGCCCCCCTCCTCCACCCTGCAGGTGATCTTCTTCCTTTTTTTCTTTTTTTCTGTTTTTTTAGTTTTAGGTTTATGTTTAGTTTAGATTTAGTTTTAGTTTTAGGATTAGTTTTAGGTTTATAGGTTTAGTTTTAGTTTAGTTTTAGGTTTAGATTTAGTTTTTTTCTTTTTCTGTTTTTTTAGTTTTAGTTTTAGGTTTAGTTTAGTTTTAGGAAAGAAGAAAAAGAGAAAAAGAGGAGATCAGGAGAAGAAGAAGAAGAGGAGGAGGAGAAGAAAAAAGAAGAAGAGGAAGAAGAAGAAGAAGAAAAAAGAGGAGAGGAGGAGAAGAAGAAGAGGAAAAGGAAAGGAGGAAGAAGAAGAAGAAAAAAGAGGAGAGGAGGAGAAGAAGAAGAGGAAAAAGGAAAGGAGGAAGAAGAAGAAGAAGAAGAAGAAGAAGAAGGAAAAAAAGGAAGAAAAGGAAAAAGAGGAAGAAGAAGAAAAGGAAAAAAACCCGACCCGACACGGTACCCTGACCCCGACCCGGCACCCCGACACGACACCCCGACCCCGAGACCCCGACCCGACCCCGAGACCCCGACCCCGACACCCCGACTCCGACCCCGACCCCGACCCCGACCCCGACACCCCGACCCCGACACCCCGACCCGACCCCGACACCCCGACCCCCAAGCCTGACCCGACACCCCGACCCCGACCCCGACACCCGACCCCGACCCGACACGGTACCCAGACCCCGACCCGGCACCCCGACACGACACCCCGACCCCGAGACCCCGACCCCGACCCCGAGACCCCGACCCCGACACCCCGACCCCGACCCCGACCCCGACCCCGACCCCGACCCCGACACCCCGACCCCGACCCCGACACCCCGACCCCCCAAGCCTGACCCGACACCCCGACCCCGACCCCGACACCCCGACCCCCCGAGCCTGACCCGACACCCCGACCCCGAGCCTGACCCGACACCCTGACCCCGACACCACACCCCGACCCCGAAACAACACCCCGACACCGACACGGCACTACCCCGACATCGACACGACACCCCGACCCCCCGACCCCGAAACAGCACCCCGACCCCGACACGGCACCCCGACACCGACAGGACACCCCGACCACCGACACCTCCCGAAAAGGTGTTCTTTGGCCTTCCAGAGGCCGACGGGGTCTTTCCAAAAAGCGTTTCAAGAACCGCTATACTTCACCCCAAAACATTGAAGTAGACAGCGACAATGAATCTGACATCACCCCAGAGGAGGAACAAGAAGAGCCGGAACAAGAAGAGGTTACTGCTGCGGATGACCTGTCAATGCTTGACCGATTACGTCAAGGTGGCCTTGCACATGTTGATGCCAATGAACCCTATGAGCCCGTCATTGATTATAGTGATGATGATGATTATGCATTTATTGATGATACTGATCGAGATTATTAGTAGTGTCAGGTATTACATTTTTTTATGTTGTACTTGATGATGATACACTTAAGTGATACACATATTATTATTCATGTCGGTCTTTTTTTATGTTGTACTAATTTCGTTTACTGTTTGTCATGGCAGGTGTTGAAAGATGGTGGGCGCTGGTCGGGAGCGTGGTCTGAGGTCTTCCATTCCAGACGCACCTCTCCGCCGAGCGTTGCTGGACAGTATGGCCACACCGCCGGGCCCTTCTTCGTCGACCGCGGTGCCCAGCAGGGGACGAGGTAGGAAGAGAGGAGGTGGGGCACGTGGTCGTGGGAGAGGAGGTAGGGTGACTGCTACGGCGCCTTCCTCGCCGCCACCCCCAGCTGTTTCACCCGAGCACGTGACTGCTAGGGTGGACTCGTCCGAGGAGGAGGCTACACGGACTCCGGTCCACGAGCCTCCGGTCCACGGGTCTTGGGCCCACGAGCCTCGGGTCGACTGGCCTGCGGCCCACGAGAGTTCGGCCCACGTGACCCCGGAGGAGCACACGTCCGGATGGGGTACCTGGCCGGATCAGCCCGAGGAGCCGAGTGGCCATGCTGATGATGGCGGGGAGCCGACTGATCTTGAGGAGGAGGGGGGCACCGTCTACCAGCGTGGTGCTACACGGCTCCCGTCCGTGCCGGTGACCCGCGAGCAGAGGTGGTTGATTTTCCCTGATGGGGAGAGGTACGTAAGTGCATTTAATATTTTTGTACCTTGTGCATTCATGTTTTTTCAAATAACTAATGCGTTGGCCTTGTCATGCTGCAGGGGTTGGGACCACCATCATAGTGTCCGCCGGCCCAACTCCGTCCTTGGAGTTCTTTGCCGGCAAAACTTTCCGGGGTTTGTCACGTTGCCTGGTGAGGGTCGGCTTCCAGAGCTTGGATTGAGCTGGGAGCACTACGTGGCTGCCCCGGCCCCGCCGGATGAGATTATCGACGGTGTCGTGTGCGACACGAGGGCAGACATGGTGATCAGAAAGTTCTGGGTAATTTCTCCTTTACACATTTAAAAATCTTCAACTAGCTAGTTATTAATTGTACTAATCAATATTGTCTCATTTGATTGCAGACATTCTACAGGTGTGAGGAGGGATACGAGGAGGACGCGGCACATGTTATCGAGAACGTCTGCAAGCGCCTACTCCAGAACTTACGGCACGAGGCTCGGGTGCAGGCTGTTCGAGACTACTACGCCTTGCGTGGTATCAAGAAGACCAAGCCGGCGTGCCGCGATAAGTTCCTGAGTAAGGAGCAGTACATGAAGGTAATTCTTAAGGCCTTCTCTACTTAAGTTCCTTCATTTAGTAATTCTTAGCCGTAGCGCTCAAGTTTCTATTTGCTAACTTAGGCGCCTCCGAGATGGTGTGCGGATCGGATGGATTGTTGGGAGGTGTTGGTCGATGAGTGGTGCTCAAAACAATGGCTAGCCCTCCACAACGAGGCCAAGGACAAACGTGCCCAAATGGAAGGTGTGCCACACCATCAAGGCAGCTCCAACTTATATCAGTTCGGGCGCAACTGGGTATGTGGTTTGCTTCATGATTCATGCAATTCATTCATCATGCTAGCTTGAGCCCTTTAATTACTAATTTTCATTGTTTCTCTCTTTCAGGCACGCTACAATAAGGCGGATAAGGTGCCAGAGGTGTACGACCTGTATGCCATGGCCCACACTGCCTCTTTCAAGAAAGTCAAGGCTTTCTCTCAGTCTGACCTCGATGATGCAAACAACTTCACCAACATCTCCTCCCACAACAAGCTCGTGAGATATAGAGATGAGGGGAAGGCGAGGAAAGGGGAGGACTTTAACCCGAGCCAGGGTCCCATTGATCCAGAGCTGTTGATGATATCTGGTGGCGGGAGGTCCCATGGCTCCATAGCCATTGGAGATGGACTTATCCGTTGTCCTAGCACTCTCCCGGAGATCAAGGCGCGCCAGTCGAGCTCCGCTCCTGAGATAAGGCCTCGTGAACGGCCAGTGCAACTCGCCATCAAGGTTAGTGATACGTACTCAGTTATCTTTCTCCATTACATTGTGTGCGCTTCCATCAATGATTACAAATGGTCATGTGAGTGGTGTTGCAGGCTGCTATACAGAGTGAGAGAGATAGAACGGAGAAACTTCTGGCGGAGGCGGCGGAGAGGCAGCGGGAGTTGGAGGAGAGGACGACAAAGATGATGGAGGAGGAGAGGGCACGGAATGACATGCAGGCAAGGGCCATGTACGAGCTCCTTGTGGTAAGTTTCTTCTGCAGATTAGCCAAAACATTCATGTAGTGTTTGTCTCATTACTAACTAGTATGACTGAGTCGTCAAAACCAAATGTGCAGTCTGTGTGCGAGAAGACAGGTCAGACCGCTCCGCCGATGCCAGTGATTGCTCCTGGGACCACGGTGAGTTTTATTTGAATGGACATTACTTGCTAGTCTTAACATTTGAGTGTCATCATGCTAACAAGACATTGGAAATGATCTTTGGTGCAGCGTAACTCCAGACAAGCATCGCACGATCCTTCTCCAGCTACCGACACGAGCCACCCCGCTCCTACACCTCCTGGATCTTGGTAAGTTTATCTAGTGTTTTGCTTAACACATGCATAAAGACCTAGACTTAGCTTTATTTCCTCCAATGCTTACCATAATGACCTAGACTTAGCTTCTTCTCCTCCAAAATGACTTAATAAGCTTACTGACCTCCAAAACCATCCATTTTACCTAAGTTAGCTCTAAAACGATCTGTACTTAGCTTACTTATGTCAAAAATTGCATAATTAGCTTAGTTAGCTCATAGACGATCCATTTTACCTAAGTTAGCTCTAAAATGACCCATTTTACCTAGGTTAGCTTATAAATGATCCAGTTCATCCAAGTTAGCTCAAAAATGACCCATTTTACCTAGATTAGCTCCTAAATGATCCATTTTACCTACGTTAGCTTTAAAATGACCCATTTCACCTAGGTTAACTCCAAAATGACCCATCTTACCTAGGTTATCTCATAAACGATCCATTTCAACTAATTTAGCTCATAAACGATCCATTTCACCAAGTTAGCTAAAAAACGATCCATTTCACCTAAATTAGCTCTTAAATGATCCATTTCACCTAAGTTAGCTCAAAAAGATCCATTTCAACTAAATTAGCTCATAAATGATCCATTTCACCTAAGTTAGCTCAAAAACGATCCATTTCAACTAAGTTAGCTCATAAATGATCCATTTCACCTAAGTTAGCTAAAAAACGATCCATTTCACCTTAGTTACCTCAAAAACGATCCATTTGACCTTAGTTAGCTCATAAACGACCCATTTCAACTAAGTTAGCTCATAAATGATCCATTTCACCTTAGCTAGCTCATAAACGACCCATTTCAACTTAGTTAGCTCATATATGATCCATTTCACGTAAGTTAGCTCATAAATGATATACTCTTCTTGTTCTAGTCTTCTTCTTGTTCTACTCTTCTTGTTCTAGTCTTCTTCTTGTTCTACTCTTCTTCTTGTTCTACTCTTCTTGTTCTAACTTTCTTATTTTTCATTTTGCAGATTTCATTCACTTGACGAAAGCTTGCATAGATGGAGTGCTCCTTATCCCTTTCTCTGTTTCTTTTGTATCGTTGAACTATGCATGTATCGTTGGATGAAACTGTTGTAATATATATGGTTGGATGCCTCTATGTTGAACTTGTTATGTATGATGGAACTATGCATGTAATATATATGGTTGGATGATGAAGTTATGTGTTGGATATCTTATATGTTTGCTCGGTAATGGCCTTTTGAAATATATCTATATATGTCATATATATTTGTGATGAAAATTGTTGGATTTAATAAAAAACAGATAAAAGATCCAATATGCAGGCTCTTTGCCGTCTGCCACCGACAGCAACGGGCTCTTTGCCGTCTACCGCGGACGGCAAAGAAGACACGTGGCATCTAGCTCTGCTTCCTGGGAGCTGACCCATTTGGTCAGTTTGCCTACAATGGCAGACGGTAAAGACTTTGCCATCAGTGGCAGACGGCAAAGAACCTGCCATGTAGTGACGTGTAGATGACATCATACGGCGGACGGCAAAGACACTAGAAATTTTGCCGTCAGCGGCGGACGGCAAAGGCCTGCCGTTAGCCACTTAACGGACTGACAGCGCAATTATTGCCGTCCGCTCTCTTTGTCGTCCGCTGCAGACGGCAAAGGGCCTTTGCCGTCAGCCTCCAGGAAGCAGACGGCAAAGTAGCTGTTTACCGTAGCCTACTTTGTCGGAGCCTTTTGCCGTCCGCCGTGGCAGACGGCAAAGTAGCTGATTCCTGTAGTGATATAGCCACCCTGTTCACTAATGATGAGAAAACTCGATATTATTATATCCTTAAATTATTTCCATTCTCATTAAAGTGTGATTCTAAGATATGGTTTAATTCTATTGATCCTAGTTGTGTGCGTAATCCCCAGGATATGATTTATTACTTCTCTGCTAAATAGTTCCCCACTCATAAGAAACAAGCTGGTTTAAGGAAAATATATAATTTTGTGCAAATTGAAGAAGAGAGTCTCCCACAAGCTTGGGGGAGGCTTCTGCAATTACTTAATGCTTTGCCTGATCACCCTCTTAAGAAAAATGACATACTTGATATCTTTTATAATGGACTAACGATGCTTCCGGAGACCACCAGGATAGTTGTGTTGGTTGTGTTTTTAGGGAAAGAAGACTAGATGAAGCTAAAATTTTATTGAATAATACGTTGACTAATGAAAATAATTGGACACTTCCTGATCCAATCCCTGATTCAATTCCTGAACCAACTCCTGAGCTAACTCCGAAGAAAAGGGGTATTCTATTTTTCAGTCTTGAAGATATGCAAGAGGCAAAGAAATCTATGAAAGAAAAAGTCATTAAAGCTGAAGATGTTAAGAATATACCTCCTATTGAAGAAATACATGGCCTTAATTTATCTCCCGTTGAAGAAATACATGGTCTTGATAACCCGACAAAGGTAGTAAAGGTAAATTCTCTCTATAGATATGATAAAGCTGAAATCCCATTTAGTAAGTTTGCTAGCCCATGCTTGGATGAGTTTGATAACTTTATGGTTAAGCAAGAAAACTTCGATTCTTATTTTGGTAGACAATTAAAACACAATGCTGATATGCTTGATCACTTGGGTGATTATATGGCTAATATTAAAGGTGAACTAAAACTTATTAGTAAACATGCTTCTATGGTTACCAATCAAGTTTAACAAGTACTCAAAGCTCAGAATGATTTGCTCAGTGAATTGAAGTAAGAAAAATGATAATGCTGTTAGAGTTATGACTAGAGGTGGTAAAATGACTCAGGAACCTTTGTATCCTGAGGGCCATCCTAAGAGAATTGAGCAAGATTCTCAGAGAACTAATATTGATGCACCTGGTCCTTCTAAAAGGAAGAAAAAGAAAAATGATAGGACTTTGAATGCTTCTAGTGAACCTGTTATTGACACACCCGAGAATTCTAATGAAATCTCTATTTCTGATGCTGAAACACAATCTGGTAATGAGCCTGAACCTTGTGAAAATGTTAATAATTATTTTCATGTTGATGCTCAACCTAGTAATGACAATGAAGTAGAGTTGATCCTGTTGTTGATCATGATAACCCACAATCAGAGAATCATTGTTATGATAAGAGAGACTTTCTTGCTAGGAAGCACGGTAAGGAAAGAGAACCATGGGTTCAGAAACCCATGCCTTTTCCTCCTAAACCACCCAAGAAAAAGGATGATGAGGATTTGAGTGCTTTGCTGAAATGATTAGACCTATCTTCTTGCGTATGTGTTTCATTGATATGCTTAAAATGAATCCTTATGCAAAGTACAAGAAAGAAATTGTTACTAATAAAAGAAAGATACCAGAAGCTGAAATTTCCACCATGCTTGCTAATTATACTTTTAAGGGTGGAATTCCAAAGAAACTTGGAGATCCAGGAGTACCAACTATACCATGCTCCATTAAAAGAAACTATGTTAAAACTACTTTATGT
The DNA here is from genome assembly GCF_018294505.1 of Triticum aestivum. Classification (NCBI taxonomy): domain Eukaryota; kingdom Viridiplantae; phylum Streptophyta; class Magnoliopsida; order Poales; family Poaceae; genus Triticum; species Triticum aestivum. The sequence goes on along the minus strand of NC_057797.1, from coordinate 278,801,956 downwards.
GATCTTGGAGCCAGTGTTAGTGCTATGCCTCTCTTTTTATATCGTAGACTTGATTTGAATAAGTTGACACCTACTAAAATATCTTTGCAAATGGTTGATAAATCAGCTGTTATACATGTCGGTATTTGTGAGGATGTGTCTGTTGTGGTTGCAAACGTTACTATTTGGACGGACGTTGGTATCCTTGATATTCCCGAGGACGATAGTATGTCTATTATTCTTGGAAGGCCCTTTTTGAATACTGCAGGGGCTGTTATTGATTGCACCAAAGGCAATGTCACATTTCATGTTAATGGCAATGAGCATATGATACACTTCCCGAGGAAACAACCTCAAGTTCATAGTATAAACTCTATTGGAAAAATTCCATCGATTATTTTTGGAGGTTATGAATTTCCTCTTCCTACTGTCAAGAAGAAATATGATATTCTTATTGTTGGGATGTGCATATCCCCGTTGAGGTAACCTAGTGTTATTCAAAAATTCTCTGGTTCCATGTTATTCGGAATGAGTTTGTTAAGAAGACCTGATCAACCTTGTTAGTGGATTCCTTTTGATGAGCATGTGATGGATGAATTTAGAAAACACAACTCTCTATACCCTCTTTTTACTTTCTGTTATTTATATTAAATAAAGCAACAATTATAACTTCTGTCTGTTTTCTGAATTATCAATGCAATAAAAAATACCCCGAAAATAAATGTTCTCCAAATGCTCTGAAAATTAAATTTGATTTTTTCTAGAATATTTGAGAATATCTGGCACTGAGAACACAACAGGGGGAGCAAACACCTGGCCACGAGGGTGGAGGGCGCGCCCTACCTCCCTGGGTGCGCCCCCTGCCTCGTGGGCCCATGGTGGCTCCCCTCCACTTATTCCAGCTACCACACACTCATTCTTCCTCCCACAAACATCACTAACCAGCTCAAACCCGAGTCCAAGCTCATTTTGCTACCATTTTCGATCTCCTTGCTCAAAGCTCCATTCAAAAAACTGCTTTGGGGGATTGTACCTTGGTATGTGACTCCTCCAATGGTCCAATTAGTTTTTGTTGTAGTGCTTTATTCATTGCATATTTTTGTTGCTTAGATGACCCTGTTCTTGAGCTTGCATGTCAAATTTATATGGTCAAAATTAGTTTTGATGCATGATATTGCCTCTAGGCACTTGTAGGAGTAGTTGCTATCAAAAATGTTGAGTTCGGTTCACTTTTATTTTGAAGTTACTAAAATTTCAGAAATTTTTCAAAGGAAGAAATATGTTTAGGAAAATGTACCAAGGTGGTCCTTCAAGGAAGCAAGGACCCAGGCTCGCAATACGTGATGCTGATGATGAACCACCGAGGGAAGCTCAAGTGCGGGCTTGTTAATGGCCTTCAGAGGACTTTATGGATCGATCAGAAATCAAGGAAGAATTTAACGCGTATGTGCGTAATGCCGATCTTGAGAGCTTCGAGGTAGATAAGTGCCGCCAATACCACTATCTCACTCATTCCTTTGTGAGGAGGTTTGAACTTTCATCATCACGCAATTCTCAAACTGTCCTATTTGATCCTTATGAAAATTCTTATACTATGGACTTAGAGGATTTTAATACTGCTTGCAAACTCCCACAATTTGGCAGCACTAGTGAGCCTCACAAATCTGAGTTTAGCAATTTACCATTCTGTTTGGGAACCGCCTATAATGTGTGTAGCATGGAAGATATGGCCATCTCTTGGTTGTTATGTTGACAATGAAAGTATACCAGTCAAAATATTATTCATATCTATTTCAAAACCAAGATCTGGCACCTCTACAAATCCCTGCTTCCCTCTACGAAGGGCCTATCTATTTACTTTTATGCTGAGTCATCATCCTCTTTTTAAAAAGCACTAGTTGGAGAGCACCACTGTCATTTGGATTCATTACTGTTAGTTTACATTGAGTATGACTTGACTGGATCTCTTTTACCATGAATTACAATGTCTAGTCAGTCCTTGATCTTTAAAGGTTCTCTGCATTTGTGTTTTGCGGTCTCAGAAAGGGCTAGCGAGATACTATATCATATCATGATTGTTTTGAGAAAGTGTTGCCATCCGAGATTTATTATTATAGCTCACTATTTGATTATGTCATTGATATAAGTAAACATCAGACCTAAATGTTGTTGTGACTATGGTTAGTTCATAATCTTTGCTGAAAACTTGAATGCTGGCCTTACATATTTACAACAATGAGAGCAAACAGAGTTTGTAAAAGTTTTTCTTTATCACTTTTAGTTTATCAACTGAATTGCTTGAGGACATGCAAAGGTGTAAGCTTGGGGGAGTTGATACATCTCTGTCGTATCTACTTTTGCAAACACTTTTGCCCTTGTTTTGGACTCTAACTTGCATGATTTGAATGGAACTAACCCGGACTGACACTGTTTTTAGCAGAATTGCCATGGTGTTATTTTTGTGCAGAATTAAAAGTTCTCAAAATGGCCTGAAAATCAACGGAGAATTATTTTGGAATATATAAAAAATATTGGAAGGAAGATCCACGGTAGGGGGGGCTCCACCTGTCCACGAGGGTGGGGGCGCGCCCTACCCCCCTAGGCACGCCCACCTGCCTCGTGGGCCCCCTGACGCTCCACAGACCTCAACCCTAACTCCATATATTCACTATTAGGGAGAAAAAACCAGGGAGAAGGATTCATCGCGTTTTACGGTACGAAGCCGGCGCCAAGCTCTAAACTCTCTCGGGATGGCTGATCTAGAGTCCGTTCGGGGCTCCGTAGAGGGGAATCCGTCGCCATCGTCATCATCAACCATCCTCCATCACCAATTTCATGATGATCACCGCCGTGTGTGAGTAATTCCATCACAGGCTTGCTGGACGGTGATGGGTTGGACGAGATTTATCATGTAATCGAGTTAGTTTTGTTAGGGTTTGATCCCTGGTATCCACTATGTTCTGAGATTGACGTTGCTATGACTTTGCTATGCTTAATGCTTGTCACTAGGGCCCGAGTGCCATGATTTCAGATCTGAACCTATTATGTTTTCATCAAGATATGAGAGTTCTTGATCCTATCTTGCAAGTCTATAGTCACCTACTATGTGTTATGATCCGATAAGCCCAAAGTGAAAATAATCGGGACCACTCCCAGTGATGACCATAGTTTGAGGAGTTCATGTATTCACTATGTGTTAATGCTTTGGTCCGGTACTCTATTAAAAGGAGGCGTTAATATCCCTTAGTTTCCAATAGGACCCTGCTGCCATGGGAGGGTAGGACAAAAGATGTCATGCAAGTTCTTTTCCATAAGCAAGTATGACTATATTCTGAGAACATGCCTACGTTACATTGATGAACTGGAGCTAGTTCTGTGTCACCCTAGGTCATGACTGTTACATGATGAACCACATCCGGCATAATTCTCTATCACGGATCCATTGCCTACGAGCTTCCCATATATTGTTCTTCTCTTATTTACTTTTCCATTGCTATTGTTATCATCACTATAAAACACCAAAAATATTAGTTTTGCTACCGTTACCTTTTGCTACCATTACCACTACTATCATATTACTTTGCTACTAAACACTTTGCTGCAAATATTAAGTTTCCAGGTGTGGTTGAATTGACAACTCAGCTACTAATACTTGATAATATTCTTTGGCTCCCCTTGTGTCGAATCAATAAATTTGGGTTGAATACTCTACCATCAAAAACTGTTGCGATCCCCTATACTTGTGGGTTATCACCAACCAAGTGGTCAGTGTGGCCTTTGTAGCGCAGCAAGAAGTGGATGAGGCAGAAAGTGAGTAGAGACCGGCAGAATCAAAGAAGTATCAGGGCAGCAATGAGCACGACCACAAGAACAACCCCAAGGACGCTACAAGGAAGAAAGTGGTGCAGCGCCCAGTGTACTTCGTCGGCTTCTTGTTACAGGGGCTCGATCGAGGTACTCTGGCATGCAGAAGATGATCTTTGTCTTGTTATGGCCTCAAGGAAACTTCGCCACTACTTCCAAGCCCATGAGATTATGGTTGTTACTCGTTTCCCGTTGCAAAGGATACTCCGAAACCCTGAAGCTACCAGCAGAATAGTGGAGTGGGCTTTGGAGTTATCCATCTTTGGTTTGAAGTTTGAAAGCACATCCACTATTGAGAGCAGGGCCTTGGCAGAGTTTATTGGAGAACAGATGGCAACCCCTGATGAGGAAGTGACTGAGACGTTAACCCCATCAAGGAATCGCCCCAAGAACGGATTATGTATGTTGATGGTGCTTCTTCCCTCCAAGGTGCAGGAGCTGGTGTGTTTCTTGTCGCTGCCTCCGGGAAGTACTTGAAGTATGTCGTTCAAATGCATTTTGCCTAGGAAGAAGCCACCAACAATAGAGCTGAGTATGAAGGGCTCTTTGCTGGGCTCAGGATTGCAGCTAAATTGGGAATTAAGAAGCTGATCATTCGAGGAGATTCAAAGCTTGTGGTGAGACAAATCAGCAAAGGTTATCAAAGTCCATTGATGGAGGCATACATCATTGAAGTCAGGAGATTGGAGGAGCGCTTTGACGGATTGCAAACAGAGCATGTACCCCATGCGGAAAACAACATAGTTGATCATCTGTCAATGTGTGATGCCCAGAAGCTTCCCGTGGAACAAGGGACTTTTGTTCTCCATCTCACTCAGCCCTCCGTATCCTCGGCAACAATGGCCCGGAAGAGGAGAAAGTTGGACTATGGTAAGCCTCTCCCAGTAGAGTCATCCGCTCCCGGCAGAGACCCTATCAGAAACAACTCCTCACAGCCTATCGGACCACCCCCTCCAGCCGGGCCCATGGACCGCGCGAACGAGGCTGGTGCTCCCACGGTAGAGGAGGTGCCGCTAGTCCTCATTGCCGAGCCCTAGGCTCCAACTTGGGCAAGGCACATAATCCACTTTCTCCAAACCAAAGAGCTTCCCGGCGACCAAGATGAAGCTGAAAAAGTAGCCCGAAGGGCCAGTATGTATCAGCTTGTGGATGACACTCTATAGAGAAGGAGGCCCTATAGTGTGAAATTGAAGTGTGTATGTCAGGAAGAAGGAAAGGAACTACTGGTTGAGATTCACGGAGAATGTGCGGCTCCCAGATTGAATCAAGGGCATTAGTTCAGAAAGCATTCATGCAAGGATTCTATTGGCCCACGGCCCTCCGAGATGCGGTCGAGCTAGTCATGAAATGTGAAGCCTGCCAGTTCCATTCCAAGAAAACACACCTGCCTACCCAAGCTCTTCAAACAATCCCTCTATCATGGGCATTTTTGGTCTGGCGGCTCGATATCCTCGGCCCCTTCCCCCAAGCAACTGGGCTTTGAATTCTTGTTCATTGCCATCGAAAAGTTTACAAAGTGGTCGGAAGTGACTACCGTGAGAAAGGTGACTGCTCAGTCAGCTCTCAAGTTCTAGAAAGAATTGGTGTGTCGTTTTTGAGTTCCGGCAAGGATCATCACCGACAACGACACCGATTTCGCGAGCCTCGCCTTCATGCAATATGTTCAAGCCCTCGGATGCAAGATCTCATTTGCCCCTGTAGCACACCCCCGGAGCAATGGACAAGCTGAGAGGGCGAATGCGGAAGTGCTGCGTGGACTCAAGATAAGAAATTTTGATATGCTGCAAAAGCACGGTAGGCGGTGGATGGAAGAGCTGCCGGTAGATCCTTGGTCCCGAGGAATGACACCAAACCGAGCTACTGGGCAAACTCCCTTCTCCCTGGTCTACGAGGCAGAAGAAGTTATCCCCATGGAACTCATTTACGGGTCACCTCAAGTGCTTGCCTATGATGAAGTAGCACAAGATCAGCACCGGCATGATGACGCTGTGCTACTCAAGGAGAACCCCAGGCTGCTACGCGTGCTGCACGCTATCAGCAAGCCCTGCGTCGCTACCATAGCCACAGGGTTCACGCCCGGTGTTTTGAGGAACGTGACCTTGTCCTTACGCGCGTTCAGTCTGCCAAGGGTACAAACAAGTTGTCACCAAAGTGGGAAGGCCCTTGCAGGGTAGTACGAGTCACCAGACCGGGCACAGTCCGTCTAGAGACCGGAGGTGGCACTCAGTTAAAAAACTCATGGAATATTGAGCATCTCCACAAGTTCTACCCGTAAGGCGCAGCTGTCGGGCCTTGCCCGACAACCACCCGTTTGTACAGGCCTTGCCTCAGCTCCATGTAACCCCTTGTACAAAGCCAGGGCGATGACCCTGTGTAAGAGAAAATAAAGAAGCATTGTGGGGGCCCCGACCAAGATCTACATGCATGCATGATCATTCCAAGGCCAATGCATAAGCATTTCATGAGCATCTGCATATGCATATAGATAGGATCGCATCCTGGATTCATTCTCATCTGCATGAAGCTGCAGGTTCCTGCCGTGGACTTGGCTTCGACAAGGAGATGAGGAGATTGCCTGGCGCAGCGATCACCGGCAAGCCAGCCAGATAAGTTCGACCTCTTTGTCCGTTAGGTGCTCCCATCCATGACTTGAACGTTGCTTCTGTCAAGATGGTCGTTGTGGACTTTGGTAAAAAGAAGTTGGCGGGGGTCTGGTCCTTCTATCTGTTCCCCGGCACATGCATCGCTCTAGCAGACAAAAAGGGTAAGACCAGATAGCCCGTCGGGGAAAACTCGTCTATTTATAGTAAAGAGGAATCTTGCCTTTGCATGGACATACACATGCACGGGTTACTGGAAAGGTTCATCTTTTTCATTATTATGCTAATACAAGTACAAGCATTACAAAACACAAACACGAACTCGAGAGATTATATTATTTGAATTAAAATTTGGCAAGTGCCGACAGATTTAAGATCGAAATAAGATAAGTGCTCCGTAATGTCCTTTCTTGTCCCTCTCCTCCTAGGCACGGCCGTCGAAGGCGAGGAGGGCAAAAGGAGCGCCTGGGCGGGAGCCCAGCCCGCTCCCCTCGGGCTCCAGGAGAGGTAGCCTGATGACAACATGAGCGCGAAGGAACACCTGATGGAGAGCACGGCAAAAGCGGCCCCGTCGACCACCGCCACCAAGGCCAGCAGGACTTGGCAGGGCTAACAGAGCTGCAGCCTGAGAGGAAGCCTGTAGGAGTCCAGCTGGAGGCCTGCTGGAGGAGCCCGCGAGCACCATCCGCACCTCTGCATCCAACTTCCCGGCAAATCACATTGCCAGGGAGGAGATGCGGATGCAGATGACGGTGCTGCCTCCTGATGAAGATGGCGCGTGTGGCGAATAGCTAGAGTCAGAGTCGTCACGCCCCCGCCCGCTGTCGTCGTCATCGCCGCCACTATCCTTCTCATTGATTTCACTCGCACAGCACCCTAAGCGACCTCCCGAGCACCCGATTATCTTGACGGAGAGCAGGCCGTTCTCCATTAATTTGAACTGGAGAACGTGCCCCTCCGAGAAGCCGTGGGCACGGGCAAAGGTCTTCCACCCACGGCAGAGGTACATTACATGAGGGGCAGGGAAGTCGACGTCCACCCTCATACCTCCATTCCCAAAACCCCTCATGTGCAGCCGCAGAGTGTGTGGTTGCTCGAGCTCCATCTCCCACGTGAAGGGAGTTGGGAGGCGAAGATGACCACACAAGGGCTTGTATAGCCTAATGATGAACTCCCTAGGTTGGTCCCCGACGTGGCCGGAGGAGGCGCCACCAATGGGCCACCTCGCCCTCCTCATCCTCAAGCATCGCGGGGAACTCGGCCTCGCCCCTTCCTCCTACCCTCACGGCCAGTCCCACCACCACAGCATCCAAGGGAGGAGGCACGTGCTGTCTTGTAGAAGCCCTCGTCGCCACCGCCGGGACACCGCTACACCCTCGCCCTCTCACCATGGCTAGAAGGGAGGGGTTGCGGAGAAGAAGAAGTGTGGGTAGAGAAGTGCCGCCCCTGTCCCTTTTTATAGGGGGACGACGCAGGGGGCTGGCTCCTCATACGGGAAATGGCTGCCCCCTCCTCCAATAGGACAGCTCTGCCCCCTCTATGACTTTGAGAGTTGAGGCCGCCCCTCTGTTCCAACCATTGGCACCCGGTTTTCAGCCATGGCACTCCTCCCCATACCCTCTGCATCCACCAGCTACCACGTCCAATGCATGCAAAACACGTGGCAGATGCGTGCGAAACGGGAGGGAAGTGGGATGGCAGTTTCCGCCCTGTGATCATGGACGAGGAGAATCCGCATGCCACGACCGATGTTCTTCCACAATGTTGCACACGACGTGTGGAGGAACCAGAAACTGGCTCGGGATCAAGGCTAATGAAGAAGCAAAGAAGACCTCAAGGGACCAGCCTCTTCAGCAACCCTCGGTTGTCCACTTATTAGGCCCTACCCCAATGACGCTCGGCAGCGCGTTCGTGGCAGGCTCGAGAGCTTCTGTCGGTGCAACAAACCCTGGGTCTCTTGCTCAGACTATGCACAAGCAAGGGGACAAGATTGAGGCACCAGCTTAGATCAGAGTGCAAGAACCACAGAGATTCGAAGGACCAACATTTAGATCAGAGCAACCAAGAACAAACCAGAGAAGCAGGATATTGTCAAGAGAAAAACCTCCCTTGTCGGGCAGGCGAGCCCGACAAAGGAACGAGGCCACCCCCAGAAACAGATGAACAAAGCGCCCCGGCAGGGCCTGCCAGGATTCACGGAAGCAAAACCACCTCACCAACCACTCTACCACGACCCACGTCGTTGATCAGTGCAGTGTCAATCGGCAAAGTGATTAAGTGGTAGCCATTCGCCACATGGCAGCCATTTTCTATAGGAGAAACCGTCAGATGACACCCGTCCTATGACGTGTCAAGCGAACAGGCACTGACCTGGCAGCATAGCCTGGCAAGCCTTGTCGGGCAACCAACGATGTGACATTGAGCGGTGCATTTCATGTGCCCTGTCAACCTGTAGAGTTAGGTATGATAGCACTTTTTGCTATCTTATCACTGCGTAATGACTACTTTGCCAATGTGGTAACCCCTTGATCTATAAAAGGAGGCCCTTGGCAACCGAAGAAAGGGTTAGAAGATTGGACAATTCACACCGCCGTACTTACATAGCCACTGCTGCCTCGACACAACCCTGCCAGGCAAGTGTACTACGCTCCGCCACCACCTTTCCACCATCAATCCACCAAAGCATGAGTAGGGTTTTACGCCTCACGGCGGTCCGAACCTGGGTAAAATTGCATGCGTGATCTCTGCCATGCTGGCCCATGCTCATCTGCTCTTTGTGCAACACGTTGCCCCCTTGCCGAACCAGCAAGGGGCCTCCTGGTCCCATTGGTGGTCATGGTTTCCCGTGACACTTCCCCTTGGGGGTTTTGCAGCTCCGTCCAATCATTTATGAAATCCACCAAAGCTTGAGACTTGATAGCTATTCTAGGAACATACTTCAAATGATGAGGCCCAAGCTCAATTGCACACTTAGCAACCCGGCCAGTAGCCTCTCTATTTTGAATTATGTCGCTAAGTGGAGCAGAACTGACCACTCTGATTGGATGTCCAAGTAAATAATGCTTAAGTTTACGGGTTGCCATGAACACCCCCAAACACCAGCTTCTGCCAATGTGGTTATCTTTACTTGGACTCCGTAAGGACTTCACTGACATAAGAAGCTGGCCACTGAACTGGGTACTCCTTACCCGCCTCGCCTTATTATTAGCCACCACGTACAGGAGCAAAGGCTCTTTTCTATAGAAGAAGCCAAGATGGGTGGATCAGCCAACTACTTCTTAAGTGCCTCAAATGCCTCATTAGTTGCATCCCTCTAGACGAAGTGGTCAATTTTCTTCATCATCTGATACAGTGTAATAGCTTTCTCTCCAAGGTGGCTTATGAACCGGCTTAAGGCTGCGATGCGACCCGCTAGGTGCTGAACATCGCTGATACACGCCGGCTTATAAAGAGAAGTTATAGCCTCAATATTTTGTGGGTTAGCCTTAATCCCCCCTCTGAGACCAGGAAACCTAGCTACTTGCCAACTGGCATGCCAAAAACAAACTTGGTCGGGTTAAGCATCAGCTTGTACACCCTAAGATTGTCAAAGGTCTACTTCGGGTCATCAAGCAAAGTTTCTTTCTTTCTGGACTTAACGACAATCTCAACCCATAAGCATGAACGTTCTGGCCAATCTTCTTGTGAAAAAAATTCTAGACACAACATTGGTAAGTCACGTAGGCACTCTTGAGCCCAAAAGGCATAGACACATAGCAAAAAAACTCCAAATGGGGTGATGAAAGCTATCTTTTCCTGATCTTCCACTGCCATCTTGATCTGATGATAACCAGAATATCCCAGGAAACACAAACCCTCACAACCCACCATGGAAGCAATGATCTGGTCAATACAAGGGAGAGCGAAAGGATCAGCCTGGCATGCCTTGTTAAGATCTGTTTAGTCAACACACATGCGCCAAGTGCTATTCTTTTTAAGCACCATCACAGGGTTAGCGAACCACTGAGTGTGGAACACCACAATTATGAACCCGATAGCTAGGAGCCGAGCCATCTTCCCCCAATAGCCTTACACCTCTCTTCATTAAAACGGCGAAGGAATTGGCGAACAGGTTTCATCTTAGGATCAATATTAAGTCGGTGCTCAGTGAACTCTCACAGTACACCTGGCATGTTAGAAGGTTTCCATGCGAAGATGTCTCAATTCTCATGCATGAATTCGATGGGCGTGCTTTACTATTTAGCATCCATCCCTGTCCCAATGGTAAACTACTGAGAAGAATCACCAGGGAAAAAATCAACTTGATGTGTATCGTTGGGCGACTTAAACTTAAATGGCGGTCTGTCTCTGTGGTGGGCTTCTTCAGAGGGGTCATATCGGTCGGGTAAATGTTATCCCTATAATAGTTGAGCTCGTCCGTGCACAAGCTGATTCTGCGTAAGTCGCATCTCTTTCTTCAAACTTCAGGGCGAGCTTGCGATTCCCATGAATTGTGATCTTCCCCTCCGGTCCTGGCATCTTGAGCTGCATATAGACATAATAAAGATGAGCCATGAACTTGGCATAAGTCGGCCGTCCAAACAGGGCATGATACAGGCTCATGATCTTGACCACCTCAAATCATACTGTCACTGCTCTATAATTGTTCTCGTCACCAAAAGCTACTACCGGTGATATTTTCCCAACAAGCTAAGCTGACTTGCCAGGAACCACTCCATGAAAACCGGTGGATGACAGGTTGAAGTCCTTGTCAGTCAAACTCATCTGACGGAAAGTATCATAATACAATATATTGATGCTACTGCCACCATCCATGAGTACTTCCGTAAATTTCTTAACCCCCACCTGAGGAGCAACTACTAGGGCTAGATGAACCATATCATCAACTAGAGGCGGGTGATGTGCCCTGCTCCATGTGATTACCTGCTCTGACCACCTTAAATACTGAGGCATTGCTGGCTCAACTGTGTTGAGTGCTCGCTTATGGACCTTCCGGTCATGCTTGCACCTATTCGTAGTGGAGACGTGATATTGACCACTGTTAAGCTACTTCGGTTACTCTGATACCCTGACTGATTGTTTTGCTATTGATTACCCTGACCGTACTGAATATGACCACCATGGTTACCCTAAACCTGATAGCCAGAACTTGAGCTGCCACTACCAAAGCCGGACCGCTGGAAACCACATCCTGACCCACCGAGCAGCCCATTGTTGTTACCATGATACTGGTTAAAGCTTTGATTCCTGCACTCCCGCATGATATAACAATCCTTCCAATCATAAGTCGATGGCTTGTTAGGATAACTGTATTTTGGACAAGGGTCATTGAGCATTGTTTCAAGATTGAAAGGCTTTCCTCCACTGAATGGCGGCTTGCCATTACCATTGAGATGCTAGTTTTTAGATCCGGCGTTGGTATTAGCCACAAAATTGGACCCGGCATCAGAATAATTGCGCTTCATCCATTTTTCTGTTTATTCTGGTTACCATGCTGAGTCGAGGCGTATTGCTGCTCTCCCTTGCCACCATAGTTTTTCTTTCCTTTACCAGATTTATCATCATCAGAGTTGGATCCTTGGTAGTATCAGAGTCACCATATCTGGTAAGTACATCCATAAGCTTGCCCATATCTTTACACTTACACTTGAGAAGTCTGAGTTTCTGCTTGAGGGGGTCAAAGTGACACTTTTGCTCCAAAAGTAGCACAGGTTTTCCGAAGAATGGATGATGGTTGCACACAGTGGTCCAATTCAACAATCGTTAAAGGTTGCTTACAAGTTCCTTCAAAATTCTTGATAAAGCTCTCCTACAACTCTACCCAAGTATTAATGGAGTTAGGGGGCAGGCTTTTCAGCCATGTGCGAGCCAGTCCAACCAACATCTTAGTTGCCAGTTGATAACTTTAAATCCAAGCTTCTAGAGGGAGGTCTAGCGTGTAATTAGGCACCTTACAAGGGACTTTGAAATCCTTGGGCAAACGCTCATTGTGCAAAACCGGCATGAGACACGGCACCCCAATGGTCCTGGAATTTGACCCAACTCCCACCGAGGCTGAAGGGATCACCTGAGGCCGCTGATGAGCCCTCTGGTTAGCCACTGCCACCGCCTCACGACGGGCTCTGGCGTCATCCACAATCACCTGAGCTGCAGTCCTCAAGTTCAGGAGCGGGTTATCACAGGGTGGTTCATGGGCGGGGTTCAACGTTGCTCCCTACTGGAGACTGCGAGCAACTCAACATGACGGCTGTAACTAAGGCTCAGAAGGGGAGTTGAGTGCACACAATCACGACTCTATGAATATTTCTCCTGTTGTGCAATTGCTGTTTGTAGCAGTTCAATGGCGTTCCGTGCTTCCACCGCAATAGGCGACTCACTAGTAATTGGGAGCTCATTGATATGTGTACCCGCTGCTACCATGTTATCCACCGGGTTTGAGAAGTGACTTGGCGGTGTTGCGAAATGCTGAGGTGGGGTCTGGCCTCTGCGGGGCGGCTCTAGATGATGAGGCTGAGTCCTCGCCCTATTCCCCGGGGCCTCGCCAGTTTTGCATCATGTTGTTTGTGCATTGCACCGTGATTGATTGTTGGTCCTTTGCTTGTATTCTTGCTTTGGGTAGAGCCGGGAGACGAGTACATGATCGAGGAACCTGTTGAGTATGCTAACGAGGATCAAGCTTTCGACAACTCTGAGAACTTTGCAGGCAAGATGACCATACCCTCGAAATCACTTCTATCTTTGCTTGCTAGTTGCTCACTCGTTTGCTATGCCGCGATACCTACCACTTGCTTTATCATGCCTCCCATATTGCCATGTCAAGCCTCTAACCCACCTTTCCTAGCATACCGTTGTTTGGCAATGTTACCGCTTTGCTCAGCCCCTCTTATAGCGTTGCTAGTTGCAGGTGAAGATGAAGTTTGTTCCATCTTGGAACATGGATATTGCTGGGGTATCATTATTATCTCTTATTTACTTTAATGCATCTATATACTTGGTAAAGGGTGGAAGGCTCGGCCTTATGCTTGGTGTTTTTTCCACTCTTGCCGCCCTAGCTCTGTCATACCGGTGTTATGTTCCTTACACGGTTGGGTGTTATGGGAACCCCTTGACAGTTCGCTTTGAATAAAACTTCTCCAGCAAGGCCCCACCTTGGTTTTACCATTTGCCTACCTACCACCATATACCTTCCCTTGGGTTCTGCAGACTCAAGGGTCATCTTTATTTTAACCCCCCCCCCCCGGGGCCAGTGCTCCTCTGAGTGTTGGTCCGAACCAAGCTGCCTACGGGGCCACCTCGGGGAAACTTGAGGGTTGGTTTTACTCGTAGCTAGTCTCATCCGGTGTTTCCATGAGAACGAGATACGTGCGACTCCTATCGAGATTTGTCGTCACATCGGGTGGCTTGCTGGTCTTGTTTTACCATTGTCGAAATGTCTTGTAACCGGGATTCTGAGACTGATCGGGTCTTCCCACGAGAAGGAATATCCTTCATTGATCGTGAGAGCTTGTGATGGGCTAAGTTGGGACACCCCTGCAGGGTTTTGAACTTTCGAAAGCCGTGCCTGGGGTTATGGGCATACGGGAATTTGTTAATGTCCGGTTGTAGAGAACTTGACACATAACTTAAGTAAAATGAATCAACCGTGTGTGTAGCCATGATGGTCTCTTTTCGGCGGAGTCTGGGAAGAGAACACGGTCTCGTGTTATGCTTGAACGTAAGTAGCTTCAGGATCACTTCTTGATCACTTTTAGCTTCTCGACCGTTCTTTGCTTCTCTTCTCGCTCTCTTTTGAGTAAGTTAGCCACCATATATGCTAGGGCTTGCTGCAGCTCCACCTCACTACCCTTTCCTACCTTTAAGCTTAAATAGTCTTGATCTCGCGGGTGTGAGATTGTTGAGTCCCCGTGACTCACAGATACGTCCAAACAGATGTAGGTGCCGATGATGCCAGTGCAGGGGAAGCTACCGAACTCAAGCGGGAGTTCAACGAGGATTCGGGCTGTTACTATGTTTCTTTTCCGGATGATCAGTAGAGGAACCTAGTTGGGACGATTGGGGATATAGCATTTGGGGTTGTCTTTCTTTATTTTGGTTCCATAGTCGAACCTTGTTTGTATTCTGGATGATGTATCATATATTTATGTATTATGTGAAGTGGCGATTGTAATCCAACTCTTTATCCCATTCTTATTTAGTACATGGGATGTGTAAAGATTACCCCTCTTGCGACATGCCTACCATGCGGCTATGCCTCTAAGTCATGCCCCGACACCTAGGAGATATAGCCGCATTGTGGGTGTTACAAGTTGGTAATCAGAGCCTTCCCCGACTTAGGAGCCCCCCTGCCTGATCGAATCGCTAACGTTGTTGAGTCTAGAACAAACTGTTTTGGGGCTTAGGATTATATATATCGGAGAGTAGGATTCTTTTTACTCCTCAGTCCCTTCGTCGCTCTAGTGAGGCCTCCTAACGTAGAGTTTTGACACTTCTCTCCTCAAATTTCACGAAAAAAACACGCGGGTATCTAGGAATCGTTCCGATGGTTTTGTGACGAGAACATTGTTCTTGGTGCCTCCTGACATTTAGGGATTTTGGCAGTGTCCCAGGGAGTTGAGCTCCGAGTTGTTTTCGTCACAATTTTATCGTTGCAGTTCTGGAATTCTTGAGTTCACTGACATCGAAAATCTCTTTTATGCAGTTGTTGGTGAGATAACCTCGACGCCACCCAGTACTGGGGCGGGATTTCAGGAGTATTGCCATAACTCATAGAACAGAAGCTTTTCGAAGGTTGAGGTAAATGATTTCTGAAGGTTTCTTGGTTATGTGTTGAAGGATGGATACACCTGGATGTAGGATTTGCTAGTTTTGGGTGAGATATTATGCTTCCCGTGTATCCCCAACACCTGATTGCATAACCAGAAAGTTTCGGGTGTTTTATAGGTGGGAATTCAAGTAGCTCTAGTATTTCTTCCTGCAAATATTTGGTTTGTGATTGGGTAATACTTACCACTTATTTTTTCATATCCATACCTTGTTGATTTATTCATCTACCTTTATCTAAGTGGCTTATCAACTTTATGGAAGTGTGATGATTTACTTTGCAATTCATTCGTTCATTCGTGTTCGAATGTTAAGGCTATATGTTGCAATTTCGATCCTTTGATTCAGCTTGAATATATGTCTTTCAAGATGGTAACGGATGTCAACCTCTTCTGGATGGCTCCTCCAACGCGTCAGAATCCAGACCGCAATGATGGGGAACAGTCGAACCCTCCGCCACCACCTCCACCTCCGGGGGCATGGCAAGCTATCATGGGAGCCACCAATGCCAACACTTAGATGATTTTGCAACTATTGCAAGAGCGCAACCAAGGGTAAGGAAATCAAGGACAAGGCAACAATTAGCCTGAGTTTGCTACCCTCAATCAGTTCCTCGCAAACCAGCCGAAGTCCTTCAGCAACTGTGTCGAGGCCACAGACGCCGACGACTGGCTCGTGGATGTCTACAAACATTTTGAGTTTAGCAATGTCAGGCCTGAGGACTTTGTCAAGTTTACTTCGTTTCAACTCAAAGACCAAGTTGCTGAGTGGTATCAATAATATAGAGATTCCAGAGGAGGTCGTGTGATTACCTGGGATGATTTCCGCCGAGACTTCAAAGCTCACCAAATTCCACAAAGTGTTGCTAAGACCAAGGGTGAGAAGTTCACAATCTCAAGCAAGGCAGCTTGTCCATGTATCAATACAATATCCAGTTTCAGAAACTTGCTCGCTTCGCTAAACAGGACGTCCCTGATGAAAAGAGCATGATTTATCAATTTAGAGGTGGCCTCAGAGAAGATCTGCAATTAGCTCTCGTGCTTCTTGAGCCGACTAAGTATGATGAATTCTAGAACATGGAACTAAAGCAAGAAGCTGCTCAGCTCAAGTGTGATGCTTCTAAGAACAAAGTCAGGGATGTAGTTCAATCTTCTTCTTCAACTCAAGTGGCAGCTAAGCAACAGCAGTTCTAGTTGCCTCCTCCTCCTCCATTTCGTCAGCCTTATCAGTAGGAGAGTAAAGTTGGCAATTGATCTTTCCACCCACACAACCCAGGCTATCAGAACAAAGCTCAGTCTCATACTCCAAGGTCAAGTGCTCCTTATCGCCGTCCGCTTTCAGAGGTTACTTGCAACAAGTGTCAGCAAAAATGGCACTATGCGAACAAGTGCTTCAACCAAAGTGGTCAAGCATAATCCCAAGCATGCTAAGGTCAACATGATGAACGCAGCTCAGGCAGAGGATTCTTCAGAAGTTATCATGGGTAACCTTCCAGTTAACTCCATTCCTACTAAAGTCTTACTTGATACTGGTGTTTCGCATTCTTTCATGTCATTCCCATTTGCATCGGAGCACAACTTTGACACTAAGTCATTACCTCAAGCATTGGAAGTTGTTTCTCTGGCTAAGCGTTGGAGTTCTAGCATGATGGTTCCGAATGTCGGTATTGAGATGGGCGACTATAGATTTATGGCTTCTCCAATTGTTCTTGGTGATTCGGATATTGATCTAATTCTTGCCATGGACTGGCTTTCTAAGCACAAGGCTCTGCTTGATTGTGCTGCCAGAGAAATTCAATTGACACACTCTTCTAAGGAAGTGATCACCTATGTCGCTCGTGACGAAACAATTTGGTTGTTTTCTCTCAATGAGAAGGGCGAGTTGAATGCCATCTCTCATATTCCAGTCGTTTGTGAATATCAAGACGTCTTTCCAAAAGAGCTTCTGTGAATGCCTCCTCACCGGCCAGTTGAATTCATTATCGATCATGAGCCCGGCACGGAACCTGTTTACAAACGTCCCTACAAGCTTGGACCAGAAGAGTTGAAGGAGTTGAAGAAACAACTCGATGAAGAAGAGTGCATGGGTCTGATCAGACCGAGTTCTTCTCCACGGGGTTGTGGTGTTTTTTTTGTCAAGAAGAAGGATGGAACGGAATGACTCTGCGTCGACTACTACCCATTGAATAAGAAGATAATAAAGAACAAGTACCCACTTCCCAACATCAATGAGCTATTCGAGCAACTCAAGGGTGCTCAAGTTTTCTCCAAGCTTGACCTCCGTATGGGTTATCATCAGATTCGCATTCCTGAACAAGATATCCCCAAGACAGCATTCAGAACAATCTATGGTTCTTATGAATATACTGTCATGTCTTTCAGCTTGTCAATGCTCCTCCAATGTTCTCTCGCATGATGAACTTCATCTTCAACCCTTACACAAATGATTTCCTCCAGGTGTATCTTGATGATATTTTGGTCTTTTCCAAGAATAAGGAGGATCATGCCAAGCATTTGAGATTGGTAATCGACAAACTCAGAGATCACCAATTCTATGTGAATTTTTCCAAGTGTGAGTTCTATCTTGACGAAGTTCTTTACCTTGGACATATCATCTCCGCCAAGGGCATCGCTGTTAATCCTGAGAAGGTGTCTGCAATTGGGAATTGGGAACCGCCTCAGAATGTCAAGCAGCTCCGCAGTTTCCTTGGGCTTGCAAGCTATTGTTGAAGATTTGTTGAGAATTTCTCTAAGATTGCAAAGCCTCTTTCCAACCTCCTCTAGAAGCATGTCAAGTATGTCTGGATGCCTGAATGTGACATTGCTTTCAACACCCTGAAAGAGAAGTTAGTCACAGCTCCTGTTTTGACTCCTCCCGATGAATCCAAACCATTTGAAGTTTTCTGTGATGCCTCCCTGCAAGGTCTCGGTGCTGTGTTAATGCAAGAGAAGAAAGTTGTGGCTTATACCTCTCGCCAGTTGAAGCCCAACGAAAAGAACTAACCCACTCATGACCTCGAGTTGGCGGCAGTTGTCCATGCATTATTAACATGGAGACATCTCTTGTTGGGAAGTAAAGTGGACATCTTCATGTATTATAAGAGCCTCAAGTACATCTTCACTCAACCCATCCTCAACCTCAGACAGACTCGTTGGGTCGAAATGATTCAGGAATACAATCCGTTTATCGAATATACTCTAGGCAAGGCCAATGTCATTGCAGATGCTTTGAGCAGGAAGGCTTACTGCAACAGCTTAATTCTCAAGCCCTTCCAACCAGACCTTTGTGAAGCTTTCCGCAAACTGAACCTCCAAGTTGTTATTCAAGATTCTGTTGCCAACCTCCAAGTCTCTCCTACTTTGGAAGATCAAATTCGTGAGGCACAACTTCTTGATGCCACGGTGAAGAAGGTGAAAAATGGGATTGCCAAGAGACAACCCAAGTACAAGTGCTATTGCATCGATGACAAAGACACTCTTTTCTTCGAGGATCGAATTGTGGTTCCTAAAGGCAATCTAAGGAAAGTCATTATGAACGAGGCTCACGATTCCCTTCTATTCATTCATCCTGGAAGTACAAAGATGTACCATGACCTCAAGCAGTCGTATTGGTGGACTCGAATGAAGTGAGAAATTGCTCAATTCATTAATGAATGTGATGTCTTCAGAAGGGTGAAAGAAGAACACCAACGGCCAATTAGTCTCCTCCAACCTCTTGCTATTCCAGAATGGAAGTTTGACCATATTGAGATGGACTTCCTGACTGGTTTTCCCAAGTCCAATTGTGGAAATGATGCTATCTTCGTTGTCGTCCACAAGCTTACTAAAGTGGCTCATTTCCTTCCAATCAAAGAATCTATCACAGCAGCTAAGTTGGCAGAGCTATACACCTCCAGGATTGTCTCTTTGCACGCATTCCGCAATTGATATCTTCAGATCGTGGAAGCATCTTCACTTCTAAGTTATGGGACTCCTTCCAGAAGGCCATGGTCACCAACATTCGCTTCAGCACAAGCTTCCATCCTCAAACTAGTGGCCAAGTCGAGCGAGTCAATCAAATCCTTGAAGATATGCTCAGGGCTTGTGTCATTTCCTTCGGTATGAAGTGGGAAGATTGTCTTCCATATGCCGAGTTCTCCTACAACAACAACTTCCAAGCGAGTTCGGGCAAGGCGCCATTCGAGATTCTCTATGGCAGAACATGTCGTACTCGTCTTAATTGGTCAGAGACTAGTGAGCGCCAACTTCTTGGCAATGACTTGATCACATAAGCCGAAGAAATGTGCAAAGTCATCCGTGAAAATCTCAAAGCCGCGTAATCGCGCCAGAAGAGTTACTATGATAGCAAGCATCGTGACTTGGCTTTCGAGATTGGAGACCATGTCTACCTCCGTGTCTCTCCAATGAAAGGTCCTCGTCGCTTCGGTATCAAAGGGAAGATTGCTCCTCGATACGTGGGTCCTTTCAAGATCATTGGCAAACGAGGCGATCTCGCCTATCAACTTGAGCTTCCGTCCAACTTCACAAATGTGCATGACGTGTTTCATGTGTCACAGCTTCGCAAGTGCTTCAAGACTCCTGACCGCACCGTCAACTTCGAAGAGATTGATCTCCAAGAAGACTTGTCTTATCATGAGCATCCCGTTGCTATTCTTGAAGAAACCGAGCGCAAGACTCGCAACAAGTCTATCAAATTCCTGGAAGTGAAGTGGTCACACCATTCCGACCGAGAAGCCACCTGGGAACAGGAGGATCTCCTCCGTTCCGAATATCTAGAGTTCTTTCAGTCCTAGATCTCGGGACGAGATCCTTTCGTAGTGGTGGAGTGTTGTAACATCCCGGATGTAACTTGCCATATTTGTACTCCGACTCTGCCATTTTCGGCTTTAAGTTATGAGTTTCCCTTCGTGGTTGGGTTTTTGTCTTCATTTTGCATTTTGTTCATGTCATGCATTTCATATCATGTCATCATGTGCATCGCATTTCCATACGTGTTCGTCTCATGCATCCGAGCATTTTCCCCGTTGTCCGTTTTACAATCCGACACTCCTACGTGCACCAGCGTACCCCTTCTGTATCTTTTCATGACCGGGTGTTAAACATTCTCGGAACGGACTGACATTTGCCAAGCGGCCTTGGTACACCACCGGTAGACCGCCTGTCAAATTTCCTGCCATTTGGAGTCCGTTTGCTACCCAACGGTTAACCGGGTAACCGAGAAGGCCTCGTGTGTGTTGCAGCCCAACACCCCTCCAAAACGGCCCAATAACCCTTCCAAACCACTCCCATGTCCTCCGTCGTCGGATCACGATTGTGTGGTTGAAAACTACACTCCATTAGGACACTCCTGCATCCTCCTACCTATAAATATGTGCCCCTCCCGGATTTTTCGCGTAGATGAAACCCAAGTCTAGCCTCCTCCGCCACCGGACATGTTCGCCGCCCGCCGGACGCTTCGCACCACCGCCCCGAGCCAGTGAGGGCGCGCCACCTGTCCTGAGGCGCTCCCACTGATGCTGGCCCGCCATGCCCGCGTGGGCCCCGCGCGCCACCGCCACCGTCGGCTCCGCGCCGCGCCGCCCGTTCACCGTCGCGCCCGCCGTCTCCTCGCGCGCCGGCCACCACCTCTCATCGATTCACCTCACCGACGCGCCACCGCGCCGCCCAGTGCTGCTCGCCGCCACCAGTCACCTCGCCCGCCGCCGGCCACCTCGCCCCACCTCGTCGCCGACCCCGCCTGCGGCCGGATCCGGCGAGAAGCCGGCCAGATCCATCTCCGGCGACCTCTGTCTCCACAGCTTCGACGAACTCCGGCCGTCTCCAGTGATACTCGGCTTCTGTGCCCGAAACCCTAGATTTAACCAAGAGGTTGATTTTTTGACAAAGTCTTTTCCCTGCATATATTTTAGGGCCTTGTTCATCATGCCATTACTCCATGACCGTAGCTCCGTTTCATGCGCACGATATATCAAAATGTTCACTGTGAGATTGTCCTCATGTCATTACATTGTGGCATGCTTGTTTGAGTTCATATTGATGCCCAGATCGTTGATGCAAGAGTGTTATAAAATGTTTACTGCTGCTACTTATCAGTTTACGGTGATTTATCATTTTTGTCACATTTGTTGTGTGCATCATATGGGCATGAGCTCTACATGTGTTTTGATCTATTACATGTCATCTTTACATAGGTGCTTGCCATGTATTTTTGTGATCAATGTGGTGACTAGCACAAGCATGCAAAGTAGCCTTCGTGATATTGCTGATTTCAGGGACTTAGGATTTTACAAAGTCCTTTTTTCCTGTTGTTGTTTTTATGCCATGTAAACATGTTGCTACAGTGAGATCCATGCTTGTTTTGAGTTGCTTCAGTAAGGATGTTTTGGACATATGGTTATGCTCTATCCATCAATGGCCCTGTTTGAAATTATGGAGTGACCTAGCATGTCCTAATGTTGCTCTACTTTTGCTATAAAATGTTCCTGGCAGATTGTTTACATGTTAATCAATTTTGCCATGGTTTTGTTTGTTGATCCATGCATGATATGAACTTGCTCTTGACATGGTTAGTTTAATGAACATGTCTTCTTGCTGTTAGTATGCTTATCTTGTCATGAAAGTCTTCATGATGAGTGATTTGAGCTCACAAAGATGCCCTCATAATTCTGTTTATGCCATGCTCAGTTTTCTGCTAACTGTTAATAAAACTTGCTATGTTTACATGGGTGCCATCATATCTTCTGTGGATTTTTGGCTCATGATCAGTAAGGGACTTTTGTTTTCCGCATTTAGTCGATTCATGCTATGCCTTTGTTTGCTATGATATGTTCCTTTAGCTTGTGGTTTGATTGCTCTAACCATGGCTTCCTGATGTTATTCCTGGCATGTTAGTATTTTTACTAAGTTTGTGAAGATGATATCTTTTGCACTTTTGCCATGCTTGTTTGAACTTGCTCTTGTGTGATTTAGCCGTAGCTAAGTGTTCATGTTTTGTCAACCATCTTGAGTAAATCACTGCCATATGCTTCGTTGCTATGTTGGAGTTCAGTAGCTTAGTCTCTTGTTGCATTCTAGATGGCATCGTGTTGTTAATCGCAGAATTGTGCCATCCTTATTTTGCTTGCCATTTGCAAACCGTGCATCCGATTCCGGTGATCTTTATATCAATTTTGGTCGAAATCGTCTCAGCTTTCCAGTGGCACACTTGGTTTGCCAAGTTGATGCCTTGTTCATTCTTTCACTTCCGAAGCACGCATATGCATTGCATATCACATCCCACATGTCATGCCATGTTTTGCATCATGTTGTTTGTGCATTGCACCGTGATTGATTGTTGGTCCTTTGCTTGTGTTATTTCTTTGGTTAGAGCCGGGAGACGAGTACGTGATCGAGGAACCTGTTGAGTATGCTAACGAGGACCAAGCTTTTGACAACTCTGAGAACTTTGCAGGCAAGATGACCATACCCTCGAAATCACTTCTATCTTTGCTTTCTAGTTGCTCGCTCTTTTGCTATGCTCGCTCTACCACTTGATTTATCATGCCTCCCATATTTCCATGTCAAGCCTCTAACCCACCTTTCCTAGCAAACTGTTGTTTGGCAATGTTACTGCTTTGCTCAGCCCCTCTTATAGCGTTGCTAGTTGCAGGTGAAGATGAAGTTTGTTCCATGTTGGAACATGGATATTGTTGGGATATCATTATTATCTCTTATTTACTTTAATGCATCTATATACTTGGTAAAGGGTGGAAGGCTCGGCCTTATGCCTGGTGTTTTGTTCCACTCTTGCCGCCATAGTTTCTGTCATACCGGTGTTATGTTCCTTGATTTTGCGTTCCTTACGCGTTTGGGTGTTATGGGAACCCCTTGACAGTTTGCTTCAAATAGAACTCCTCTAGCAAGGCCCAACCTTGGTTTTACCATTTGCCTACCTACCACCATATACCTTCCCTTGGGTTCTGCAGAATCAAGGGTCAACTTTATTTTAAACCCCCCCCCTCGGGCCAGTGCTCCTCTGAGTGTTGGTCCGAACTGAGATGCCTGCGGGGCCACCTCGGGGAAACTTGAGGGTTGGTTTTACTCGTAGCTAGTCTCATCCGGTGTTGCCATGAGAACGAGATACGTGCGACTCCTATCGGGATTTGTCGGCACATCAGGTGGCTTTGCTGGTCTTGTTTTACCATTGTCGAAATTTCTTGTAACCGGGATTCCGAGACTGATCGGGTCTTCCCGCGAGAAGGAATATCCTTCGTTGACCATGAGAGCTTGTGATGGGCTAAGTTGGGACACCCCTACAGGGTTTTGAACTTTCAAAAGGCATGCCCGCAGTTATGAGCAGATGGGAATTTGTTAATATCCGGTTCTCGAGAACTTGACACATAACTTAATTAAAAAGCATCAACCACGTGTGTAGCCGTGATGGTCTCTTTTCGGCGGATTCCGGGAAGAGAGCAGGGTCTCGTGTTATGCTTGACCGTAAGTAGCTTCAGGATCACTTCTTGATCACTTTTAGCTTCTCGACTGTGCTTTCCTTCTCTTATCGCTCTCTTTTGCGTAAGTTAGCCACCATATATGCTAGTGCTTGCTACAGCTCCACCTCTCTACCCTTTCCTACCCTTAAGCTTAAATAGTCTTGATCTCGCGGGTGTGAGATTGCTGAGTCCCCGTGACTCACAGATACTTCCAAACATATGTAGGTGCCGATGATGCCAGTGCAGGGGATGCTACCGAACTCAAGTGGGAGTTTGACGAGGATTCGGGTCTTTACTATGTTTCTTTTTTGGATGATTAGTAGAGGAGCCCAGTTGGGATGATCGGGGATCTAGCATTTGGGGTTGTCTTTCTCTATTTTGGTTCCATAGTCGGACCTTGTTTGTATTCTGGATGATGTATGGTATATTTATGTATTGTGTGAAGTGGCGATTGTAAGACAACTCTTTATCCCTTTCTTATTCAGTACATGGGTTGTGTAAAGATTACCCCTATTGCGACATGCTTACCATGCGGCTATCCCTCTAAGTCGTGCCCCGACACATGGGAGATATAACTGCATTGTGGGTGTTACACACGCCCTGCACTGGCGCGGTTCCGATGCTCTGCACTCCAACCATCTGCAACGTAGGGGTCACAAGTACCAACATCGATGGAGGCGCTGGCCTAAGTGTCCTCTCTGTGGAAGCATTCGGCCTGCTTCATGTGCCCCACGACCGGCTCCACCCCACCAAGCCTTTCTCCGGGGTTGTTGATGGCTCCACCTACCCCTGGGGCAGATCCACCTCCCCATCACCTTCGGCACCCACGAAAGCTACCACACCGAGCTCATCGACTTCAACATCGCCCACATCGGCCTGCCGTACAACGCCATTCTCGGGTACTCGGCCTTGGCCAAGTTCATGGTGGCAACATATTCTGGCTACAACCTCATGAAGATGTCAGGAGGTAGAGGCATTCTCACCGTGGCAGGGGACACGAAGGATGCACTCTCGGCCCTCAAGGACGCCTTCAAGGCCGCGGCGGCCGCGGCCAAGCGGCGAGGGAGCCCCGGAGGTCCCAGGGGCTGCACCAGCAAAGAAAAAGTAGTTGTTCACTCAAGATTAGGCCAAAACGAAATAGGTGCTGGTCCATGAACATGGGGGATTAGGCTCTACCTTCCCCATAGGCGACGGCCCCCCTCCAGACCAAGGAGAGGCGCTGGTCGGCTTCCTCCACGCGAATAGGGACGCATTTGTGTGGGAAGCGGTGGAGCTGGTCGGGACCCGCGCGAAGTAATCGAGCACCATCTGATGGTGTGCCCCAATGCACGCCTTGTAAAGCAGAAGGCACAGAGGCAAGGCCCGGAGAAGCAGTCATTCATTATCCAGGAGACCTGCAAGCTGCAGGAAGCCGGCATCATTCGGGAAGTGCAGCACCCAGATTGGCTCGTGAACCCGGTTATCGTCCCCAAGACGGGCCGAAAGGAGCACATGTGCGTTAACTTCACCAACCTCAACAAGGCATATACTCAAGACCCCTTCCCTCTCCCCGCATCGACCAGACCATCCACTCCACCACCGAGTCTGATTTACTATGCTTCCTGGACACCTTCTCGGGCTATCACAAAATCAAGATGGCGGTGCAGGATGTTGAGAAGACGGCTTTTCTGACCTCGTGCTGCTACACATGCATGTCGTTCGGGCTGGTCAATGCCGGAGCAACCTTCCAGCGGCTGATGCATATCGCATTGGGCAGCAGCTTGGGAGGAATGCCGAGGCGTACGTCGACGACATAGTGGTGAAATCTCGGGAGGCGAGTACGCTTATCGAGGATCTGGAGGAGACTTTCGCCAGCCCGCGCAAGGTAAACCTACGGCTCAATGCAGAGAAATGCATATTCGGTGTCCTGTCTGGCAAACTGCTGGGGTTCCTAGTGTCGCACAGAGGGATCAAGGCCAACCCAAAGAAAGTCAAAGCCATAGAAAGGATGAGCCCGCCACAAACCCTCAAGGAGATATAGAATTTAAACGGCTACGTAACCTCGCTCGGGTGCTTCATCTCCAAGCTGGGGGAGCGCGACCTCCCCTTCTTCAAGCTGATGAAAAAGAAGGGCCCGTTCGAGTGGACTCCGGAGGCTGACGCGGCCTTCCGAGGCCTCAAAAAGTACCTCACCAGCCCGCCGGTGATGGTAGCGTCGCGCCCACTTGAACCTTTGGCGCTCTACTTGGCTCCCACGCCTCACTCTGCCAGCGCAGCGCTGGTGGCAGTCTGGGAGGAGAGCTCGACCAAAGGCTCACGGTGCAGCACCTCGCACCCAGTTGAGGCATTGCGGCCTTAGGAAGGCACTCCTGAGGCCTCGGCCGCCCCACCAGTCGGCGGGGATCCTGGAGGTGGCGCCCTCGATGCAGTGGGAGCCCCAATAGATGACAAGGCTCCTGAGGCCCCCAGCCTCGGGAGGAACAGGACTCCGCCAAGGCCTCCACCCTCGTCGAACACCCGGTGTACTTCGTCAGCATGGTGATGTGCGATGCATGGGCGTGCTACCCCATGCCGCAGAAGCTGTTGCTCATGCTCCTTGTTGCCTCCCAAAATCTACACCACTACTTCCAAGGCTACCCCACCAAGGTTGTCTCAGCTCACCCCCTGGATAGGGTGCTATGGAGCACTAACGCCACGGGGAGGGTCGCTGAATGGAACATTGAACTACAGGTGTTCCAGTTGGAGTTCAGCAACACCAGGATCATCAAGGGTGCGGCCCTCGCCGACTTCGTGGTGGAATGGACTGACGTTCGCGACCGAGAAGTGGGTGAGGACAGTTCCCTCTCACCCGAGAAGGGAGCACCGGATGGTTTGGTCATGTACTTCGAGGGCACATTCGTGTGTCAAGGCGCGGGGGCTGGAGTCGTGCTCATCTCGCCCACCCGAGACAAGCTCTACTATGTCGTGCAGCTCTGCTTCCAGCAAGGCAAGAGCCGTCCTCATCTCACCCTAGCCGACATACATGGCGGGGACTGCGGGCATCACTCCTCGTCGCGCACCCTGCTGGGCAAGGCGTTCCGCAATGGATTCTACTAGCCCATGGCGCTTAATGATGCCACCGAGCTGGTAAGATCCTGTGATGCCTGTCTGTTCCATGCCAAGCAGATCCACCAGCCCGCTCAGGGCCTCCATACCATCCCGCTCTCATGGTCGTTCGCGGTTTGGGGACTGGACATCCTTGGCCCGGTCCCTCAAGTTCCTGAGGGCTACCGGTAAATCTACGTCGCCATCGACAAGTTCACCAAGTGGTCTGAGGTAGAGGTCGTCCGCACCATCCCAGCCAGCTCAGCCGTCAAGTTCATCAAGGGCCTCGTGAGCCGTTTCATGGTCCCTAATCGCATCATCACCAACAATGGCTCGCAATTCACTGGCAACCTTTTCAAAACATATTATGCTAACCTTGGAATGCTGATATGCTATGCTTCGGTGGCACACCCTTGGAGCAACGGCCGGGCTGAAAGCGCCAACGTAGTGGTCCAGAGAGGCCTTGAGGCAAGGACCTTCAAGAAGAAGCTTGAGGCCTGCGGCAGGGGTTGGCTCGACGAACTCCAGTCCGTGATGTGGTCTATCCACACCACTGCAACCAGGCCAACAGGCGAAACTCCACTCTTTCTCATCTACGGAGTTGAAGCGGTTCTCCCTTGTCGGATGTGGGGTTCCGGCAAACCCTTAAGGTTCCAACACTAGGGTGCGCGCGAAGTCTTTTCCTCCCACCGATCTACACCCTAGCTCGCTAAGATCTCGCGGACGAACTCGACGAACTCGCAACACAGAAAGACACAAGATTTATACTAGTTCGGGCCACCGTTGTGGTGTAATACCCTACTCCAGTGTGGTGGTGGTGGATTTTCTCTTGGGCTGATGATGAACAATACAAGGGGAAGAACAAACCTCCTGAGAGTGAGCTGTTCTCGTGCTTGGCTAACTTGTGTCTGTGGGGATGATCTTCAGGCTCTCCCATGCCTATGGTGGTGGCTAGTGTTATTTATAGAGGCCCTGGTCCTCTTCCCAAATATTGAGCGCGAAGGGAGCCAACAACGGTTGGCAATTTTGAAGGGGGGTAGCTAGTACAAGCTATCCTGACAAAGGTGGTCTCCGCCCGCGAAAGGCTCTGGTGGTGACGCCGACTTGGGCTCCATAATGACCTCCGTCTTGCCGTCCTTCTAGTCTTGGTACTGTTGCACTAATATGGCAACCTTTGCGTGATGCCTCGGTACTCCTCACCTGCGCTGGCCTCCTTAGCACCAAAGAGGAAACAAGGACACTGCGCGCGCTGGCGCCTGCCTAGTGTCAATCTTCATGGCTCACGTCATGAGAGCCTCGTGAGGTTTGCCTCGCCTTGTTATCTCCGCCCCTCGCGAGCCTGACCGACTAGGCCACTCCAGAGGAGGTCTTGTGTTATCCGCCTCGCGAGGCTTGGCCCCTCGCGAGGTTCATGGATGCCTTGTTGATAAAGATGGGCCGTACGGCCTGCTGGCTTAGCCACGGCGGGCCGCAGGAAGGCAAGTCTGGGGACCCCCGTTCCCAAAACACCGACAGTGGCCCCCGGGCCCAAGGTGCGCTCGGGCTTGGCTTTGCGGCGAAGCCAAGGATCAAGTACGGAGCACTGTGGGCCCCCAAATGCCTGCGGCCTCTGTTGATGCGTGGCAGTTGATTAGACGTGGGCGTCTCCGCTTCCCAAAGCTGCCTCGACAACTGCACGACTTGAAAAGTCCCTAGTATGTTCGGGACGTCCTCATCCTCACGAGGCGCTCATTTCCTGGTGTCCATCTTGCCTTTGCGGCCTGCATTAGCTCAGGAACTTCAAAAACTCATTAGGAAGTGCGCTAAAAGATTTGTCGATCACCCTGGCCCTGACCTGGCACTTTGTGTCGTGGTACTCGAGGGGCACGGATTAGGAGAAGCACACCAGCTTTTGGGCTCGAAGGAGTGTGGCTCGCGAGAAGGCAGGGAAGGGGAAAGAAAATGCTCACGAGGGCACCTTCCTAGCCCCCTCTCGAGGCATGATAGAGAGAAAGAGAGTGCGTGAGCAAACCCGAGCCGAAAAAATGCAGTGAGAGGTGAGGGGGTCAGATCAGCAAGGAACGCCAAAAGCAAACTTCGATTAAGTATTCTCACGAGTGCGGAGCTAAGTGCTGCCAGTAGGCGTGGGTTGGAGCCCCAGGGCCTAAGGCCGGCATCCCTGAGACTCCGGGGCGTGTACAGCCCCAGCTCATTATTACATTAGAGTGTCACGGGCGGCGATTCTTCATAGGCACTGGGCCTTCTTCACACGCTCTGGGCCTTTCTTCACAGGCTCTAGCCTTCCTTCAGAGGCTATGGGCCTTGCTTCACAGGCTCTGGGCCTTGTTTCTTGGGTAGATCTTCCAGAGGTGTTGGATGTTCCAGGCGTTTTGGAGGTACTCCGTCTTGTGTCTCCAGGCGCACGGCGCCAGGCCTGGAGATGTGGACGACCTTAAACGGGCCCTCCCACATTGGTGAAAGCTTATGCAGCCCTTCCCTGGAGAGGACCCGCCTCAGGACTAGGTCGCCTGTCTCGAGTGTCCTGGAGCAGATGTTGCGGCAGTGGTATCGCCGCAATCCTTGCTGGTACTTCGCCGCCCATAGCGCAGCTTCGCGGCGACATTCCTCCCCCAGCACGAGGTCCATCCCCCGCGTGGTGTCCTGCTGTGTTTCATCAAACGACAGGACCCATGTGGAGCGATGCTTGACCTCATGAGGAAGGAATGCTTCAGCTCTGTAGACGAGGAATAATGGAGTCTCTCCCGTTGACTTGGTGGCGGTGGTTCGGATGGACCACAATACGGACTGGAGCTCGTCGTGCCAGCCCCTGCCGCATGCCTCCATCTTCTTCTTGAAGGTCCTGGTCTTGAGGCCCCTTAGGAACTCCGCGTTAGCATGTTTGGCCTGTCCATTACTCCTGGGGTGGGCCACCGAAGCGTACCAGATCTGCGTTCCAAGGTTAGCACAATAGGTTTTGAAGAAGTTGCTAGTAAACTGTGAACGGTTATCTCTGATGATGCTGTTGGGGACCTCGAAGCAGATTACGAGGCCCTTGATGAACTTGACAGCAGAGCCGACTGGGATGGTACAGACGGCTTCCACTTTTGCCCACTTGTTGAACTTGTCGATGGCGATGTAGAGGTAGCGGTAGACCCCTGGCGCCCGAGGGAACGGGCCTAGGATATCCAGCCCCTAGACCATGAACGACCATGTGAGTGGGATGGTTTGAAGACCCTGAGGTGGCTGATGGATTTGCTTAGCGTGGAACTGGCAAGCTTCGCAGGATTTCACCAGATCGGCCGCATCATTGAGTGCTGTAGGCCAGTAGAACCCACTGCGGAACACCTTGCCGACAAGGGTCCATGATGACGAGTGGTGCCCGCAGTCCCCACCGTGTATGTCAATCAGCAACTCCATTCCTTGATCGCTGGATATGCAGCACAGCGTGACATCGTTCGGTCGTTTCCTGTATAACTCGTCATCTTGGATACAGTATGTCGTGGCTTGCCGGGCCACGCGCTCTGCCTCCTTTTCCTTCTCCGGCAACGTCCCGTGTGTTAAGTACTCCTTGAATT
The DNA here is from genome assembly GCF_018294505.1 of Triticum aestivum. Taxonomy (NCBI): domain Eukaryota; kingdom Viridiplantae; phylum Streptophyta; class Magnoliopsida; order Poales; family Poaceae; genus Triticum; species Triticum aestivum. Next base: position 278,771,606 of record NC_057797.1, on the reverse strand, counting down.
CCTTGGTCGAGCATTCCTCCTAGGGCTCGAGCGCCAAGAGCAGCCGAGCTCCTAAGGTCGGGCCACAGGCTGGGGCTCCTGTGACCGAAGGCTGGGGGAGCTCCTCCCGAGGTTGAGTCGTGCTTGAAAGAGGTGGCGCAACTGATGGCTTGAAGAGCTGGTCCTCAAAGACGCCTGGCTCCTGTGGTTGCCGCTTGGATGCTCTCCTAGCGATGTCGTCGGCCTCCTTGTTGGTGCCCCGTGGTACGTGCTGCAGCTCCAGGCTCGAGAACTGTTTCTCCATCTTGCGCACCTCCGCGAGGTAGGCTTCCATATGCTCGTCCTTTGGCTTGTACACCTTGTTGGAGAAGTTGACGAGGAGTTGTGATTCGCCTCTAACGGTGAGGCGCTTCACCCCTAGAGCCACCACAACCTTCAAGCCAGCTATGAGGCCTTTGTATTTTGCGATATTGTTGGAGACCTTCTCGCCGTGCTGAAAGCAGAGTTGCACGGCGTAGTAGAGCTTGTCCTGGGTGGGACAGATGAGCACAGCTCCAGCCCCCGCGCCCTGGTGCGCGAAGGCGCCATCGATGTACATGACACAGCCATCCGGAGCCTCACTTCCTGGGGAGGTGGACTGGTCTTCTCCTTCCTCATGTGTAGGGGCATCCGTCCATTATGCCACAAAGTCAGCGAGTGCAGCCCCCGTGATGACCCTGGTAGTGCTGAACTCCAACTGGAATGCTTGCAACTTGATGTTCCACTCAGCGACCATTTTGGCCGAGTTAAGGCTCCTAAGCACCCTCTCCAATGGGTAGGCTGAGACGACCTTCATGGGGTGGCCCTGGAATTAGTGTCGGAGTTTGCGTGAGGCCACTAGGAGTGCGAGCAGGAGTTTCTAATGCATGGGCTAGTGTGCCCTTGTGTCCCGTAGTACAGTGCTGACAAAGTACACCGGGTGTTCGACGAGGGCCGGCACACTGTCGGGGCTCGGGTCTTGCAGAGATTGGGCATATCCCAAGGTTGGAGGATCCCTGAGAACTGATTGTCCTTGGGGGCTTCTGCGATGCCGCCCTGCTGAGCTTGACCTTCTACCACTGATGCCTTTGGTGCACCTTCCTGGCCCCGCGCCACTTCAACCCTGGCTTGGCGCGGTGCGCCCATGGCTTGGCACTCCTCCCGAACCGCCACCAACGCCGCGCTGGCGGAGTACGGGGTGGCAGCAAGGTAGAGTACCAGAGGCTCGAGGGGCCGTGGTGCCACCATCACCGGGGGGCTAGTAAGTTATTTCTTGATGTCTTGGAAGGCCCGTTCAGCCTCCGGGTTCCACTCGAAGGGGCCCTTCTTCTTCATGAGCTTGAAGAAAGGTAAGGTGAGCTCTCCTAATTTGGAGATGATACGCCCTAATGCGGTCAACCGCCCAGCTAGCTTCTGCATCTCCTTGAGGGTCTATGGTGGGCTCATGTCCTCGATGGCCTTGATCTTCTCTGGGTTAGCCTCGATCCCTCTGTGGTATACGAGGAATCCCAGCAGCTTGCCTGAGGGGACGCCGAACATGCACTTCTCCAGGATGAGCCTCAAGTTCACTTGGCGCGGGCTCTCGAAGGTCTCCTCTTGGTCTTGAATCAATGTCCTCGCCTCGCGAGACTTGACCACTATGTCATCGACGTATGCCTCTGTGTTTCTCTCAAGCTGCCGTCCCAGAGCAATGTGCATCAACCGCTGAAAGTTCGGGCCCGCGTTGCGCAGCCCGAAGGGCAAGCAGGTGTAGCAGTACACCCCACATGGTGTCAGGAAGGCCGTCTTCTCCACATCTTCCACCGCCATCTTGATTTGATGATACCCTGAGAACGCAGCCAGGAAGCACAACAGGTCACACTCGGCGGTGGAGTTAACAATCTGGTCGATGCGCGGGAGTGGGAACGGATCTTGGGAGCAGGCTTTGTTAAGATTGGTGAAGTCGACGCACATCCGTTCCTTCCCGCCTTTTTTCGGCACTACGACTGGGTTCGCCAGCCATTCGGGGTATCGGACCTCCTGGATGGCACCTGCCGCTTCCAGCTTGCATGTCTCTTGGACAATGAAGGCCTGCTTCTTAGTTGACTGCCGTCTTGCTTGCTGCTTCACGGGGCGGATGTTGGGGCACACCCTTAGATGATGCTGGATCACCTCCCTCGGGACCCCTACCAGCTGATTGGGATCCCACGCGAATATCTCCTTGTTCGCGCGCAAGAACCTCACCAAGGCTTCTTCTTGTTCCGGGTCAAGGCCGGCTCCTATGGTGAAGGTGGCTCCTAAAGACCCGTCCTTGCTGACCGGTACCTGCTTGGTTTCCTCCTTGTCTTGGGTGAATAGCTATTCTTCTTGGTGGGCGCGGCCTCCCTGGCCGTAGGGGCACCGGCGTCGGCGGGTTGTGCTATTGCTGCAGTCTTGAAGGCGAGCCTGAGCGCCATCACGGCCTCCTTAGTGTCTCCCTTGATGGTGAGGTCGCCCTTCCTCCCTGGCATCTTCATGAGGTTGTAAGCCGGGTGAGTTGCTGCCATGAACTGAGCGAGAGCTGGGTACCCGAGGATGGCGTTGTACGAGAGACCGATGGGAGCGATGTCGAAGTCCACCAGCTCGGTGCGATAGTTGTTGCGTGTGCCGAAGGTGACAGGGAGGAGGATCCGCCCCAGGGAGTGGGAAGCTCCACCACCCACTGACGAGAAGGACTTGCTGAAGCCGAGGCACTCGAGTGGCACATGGAGAAGACTGAAGGCTTCTACAGAGAGCAAGTTGAGGCCAGCACCGCCGTCGATGATGGTCTTGGTGAGAGCCACGTTGCAGATGGTGGGCATGCAAAGCATCGGGAGCATTCCGGAGCCGGCAGTGGAGTCGGGTGGTCTTCTAAGCCGAAAGTGAGCTCGGTGTCTGGCGCAGCCCAACCCGCGGAGCCCCCGGGCGCCTGGAGGTGGCCTCGATCAGAAGGAGGAACGGCTTGGCATGGCGGTCTGACGGTGGTGCTTGAGAGCCGCCCAACAGGGCCGCGACTGCATGGTGCGCCGGCACCGCGTAGTGAGCAGTGAAGAGGTCGCGGAGCTCCTCCCAAGATGCCACCATGGATCCGGGAACGTTGAGCAGCCAGGCACGCGGCTCGCCGGCGAGGGCCATGGGAAGCCAGTTGGCCATGACCTTGTCATCACCCCCGGCTATGGGGACGGCCTCCTTGTACGTCAGTGGGAAAGCTGACGGGTCCGCCGCACCATCGTAGCGCGGCGGCATCTCCGGCCTGAACTTGGGCGGCCACTGCACCCGCCGTAGGGCGGGGGCCTGGGCTCGGAGCCCCCTGGCCCTATCGTCAACGCTGACCTTCGGAGTCGGTGGCAAGGCACCTGCCATGTGGGCGAAGTGCGGTGCCGACGGAGCGCAGATTGATGGAGGGGAAGCTACGGCACACCCCTACCCGACCCGCCAAATGTCGAATGTGGGGTTCCGGCAAACCCTTAAGGTTCGAACACTGGGGTGCGCGCAAGGACTTTTCCTCCCATCGATCTACGCCCTAGCTCGCTAAGATCTCGCGGACGAACTCGACGAACTCGCAACACAGAAAGACACAAGATTTATACTGGCTCGGGCCACCATTGTGGTGTAATACCCAACTCCAGTGTGGTGGTGGTGGACTGCTTATTGGGCTGATGATGAACAATACAAGGGGAAGAATAGCCTCCTGAAAGTGAGGTGTTCTCGTGTTTGGCTAACTTGTGTGTGTGGGGATGATCTTCAGGCTCTCCCCAGCCTATGGTGGTGGCTAGTCCTATTTATAGAGGCCCTGGTCCTCTTCCCAAATATTGAGCGGGAAGGCAGCCAACAACAGCGGGCAATTTTGAAGGAGGGCAGCTAGTACAAGATATCCTGACAAAGGTGGTCTCCGCCCGCGAAAGGCTCTGGTGGTGACGCCGTGTTGGGCTCCACAATGACCTCCGTCTTGCCGTCCTTCTGGTCTTGGTCTTGTTTCACCGATATGGCAACCTTTGCTTGATACCTCAGTACTCCTCGCCTGCGCTGGGCTCCTTAGCACCAAAGAGGAAACAAGGATGTTGCGCGTGCTGGCGCCCGTCTGGCACCCACCTGGTGTCGATCATCATGGCTCACGTCACGAGAGCCTCGTGAGGTTTGCCTCGCCTTGTTATCTTCGCCCCTCGCGAGCCTGCCTGGCTAGGCCAATCCAGAGGAGGTCTTGTGTCGTCCGCCTCACGAGGCTTGGCCCCTCGCGAGGGTCTTGGATGCCTTGTTGACGAAGATGGGCCGTACGGCCCACTGGCTTAGCCACGCCGCGAGCCGCAGGAAGGCAAGTCTGGGGACCCCCGTTCCCAGAACGCCGACATCCCTCACGAGGTCAGGCATTGCTCCACGTGGGTCTTGGCGTTTGACGAGGCATGTCAGGACGCCTCGCGGGGGATGGACCTCGTGCTGGGGAGGAACGCCGCTGCCAAGCCTCGCACCGAGCAGCGAGGTACTAGCAAGCGCTGCGGCGATACCACTGCCACAACGTCCTCTCCAGGAGGCTCGAGGTGGGAGATCTCGTCCTGAGGCGGGTTCTCTCTAGGGAAGGGCTGCATAAGCTCTCGCCCATGTGGGAGGGCCTGTTCAGGATCGCCCGTGTCTCTAGGCTTGGGGCCGCGGGCTTCGAGACGCAGGACGAGATCCCCATCCAGAAGCAAGGCCAAGCACCTGTGAAGGTCTCCGCTCGTGACACTCACGTAATAATGAGTTGGGCCTGTACACGCCCAGAGTCTCCTGAGTGCCGCCCCTGGGCCTCACGGGTCTCCCACCCACATCCTAGTGGAGGCCCCATGCACCACACTTGTCGGAAGACAAGAACACTAGTCTAGGTGCCCGACGCGGTTATTCTTTTGCTTACTTCCTATAGCTGGTTTGCAACTTCTTGAATGAAATTTGGGGCTTTCGTGTCTTTTCGTTCGCCAGGGTTGGAAAATTTATCTCCTTTTGTTTTGTTCGCCTTTGCAACTTTGTCTCAAGACGAGCGGCAGTTTCCCATAGCTCTTCCTCACGCGTCCCGCCTGCGCGGGCTAGGTATGGTGTGTGCGCCTGGGCTCACCGGCAACCACACCTCACCGTCGCCTTGCCGCCCCAACTTTGGCGCCCTTAATCCTCGTGAGACGCCCTCGAACAAGCTCGTGGACATGCACGCCCTCTTAAGTCCGTGCCTCCGCGCATCACGACGTGGTGTGCTAGCCACAACCAGTCCATGCTCGGGAGCTTATCCAAGGTATGTCAAGACACCTCATAAGGCTTTCCAAACCTATAGCTACAGGACGTCTCATAAGGTTCAACGACTCTCGGATCCTCAAGAAAGAAGCTCCGAAAGATGCCCCTAGAAAGGCACGCCCCCGCGACATAAGAGTCGATGGCAAGCAAAGCGAACTAAGTTACCCTGGCCACACCTAGTGGAAACACAGATATCACGGCATAATATAAATAAGCATAGCATAACGGCGCAAGTAACATGGTTCATTACAAGCCCAACAGGTCCTTCTACTTCTTTTCGATGCAGGAGGAAAGAAGAAACAAAAGCGAGGCGCCCGACTATGGCAACTCCTAAGGCTCGGCCCAGGCAACACCCGAGCTCAGTCGGAGTCTTCCTCTTGCTTCACTGGGGTGCGCCGGCGATGCGGCTCGTCCCCCTCCCCGGTCGGAGCCCAGCAACATGGCGGCTCGTCGTAGTAGCCATCGCTCGTGCTCTGCCCCGAGGTGGAGGCCCCTTCGATGGAGTCAGTGCAGCCGTCGCCAAGGGCAAGCTCACTAGCAGTGGCACCGTTGCCGTTGACATCGTCATCGCTGTCGCTCTCCGGGCAGCACCCCAGGCGCCGGTCGCTTTCCGCGAAGACCCTGACGCAGAGGGTCACGCGCGGGCAAATGGCTGCCACCCGCGGTTCAAGAACACATTGCCGGCGGCAGTGACTTCAAGATACACCCACAAGGCATGGTTACAGCAACTGTCAGCCTGCAGCCAGAGGCCACCAGGCCCTTCGGCCGGGTGCACGCTCGCAAGGAGCGCGGAAGCCGGAGCCACATTCCTGCTGGCCTCTCCATGCACACGACAAACTCCGGGACACATCGGCCGTGCGGGAGCATGGTCGTGGCGGCTGGACGATCGACGCACACCTTCCCCCGTCACTGAGGTCGCGTGCTGCCGTGGGAAGAAGCTTGTCCTGACTCCCGGAGGCATCGTCGGCTGCTGAAGAGGTGCGCCCGCGCCACCGAGGGGCCGCTGTCGGCGTTGCCGCATGCTTCCAGGGCCGGCATAGCCTCTCTTGGGTGGCGGTGAGCATGGCCCCTCCTTGGGGGCTTTGCCCTTCTCCGCCATGGAAAACCTCCTTGGCGACACCATGGACGCTTTGGCAAGACGGCGAGACAAGAAGTAAGAAGAAGGAGCAAGCAGCGGGAGGATGAACATGAGCAGGGGGGCTTCGCCCCTCCCCCCATTTATAGCCAGAGGGAGGCCAACCGCTGGCCTCCATGATCTCTGGTGATGGTGATCTTTGTTGCATGCAGCAGGCTCTTGTCAAGTCGAACGGTTGTCGAGGCTGCATGGGGAAGTGGAGATGCCCATGTCCCATCAAGCACCACACATCGACTAGGCACGCAGGCGGTTGGGGCCTGCGGCGCTTCGCACTTTCCCTTTGGCTTCGCCTTGAAGCCATGTCTGAGTGCGCTTTGGGCCTAGGGGCTACTGTCCGCATTCTGGGAACTGGGGTCCTAAGGAGCGAAGATTTCTATGCGACCCCTCTCCTTGTGAGGTTCGAATGACACAAGCCATGACGACCAAGGCTAGGCGGGCGCCAGCGGGGGCAATACAGTAGGTTTCCTCTTCGGTGCTAAAGAGGCAAGCGCAGGCGTGGAGTCCGAAGGAATCAACCAAAGGTTTCCATTTCCATGCTACAGGACCAAGACCGCCAGGATGGCAGGACGGAGGTCATAGCCGAGCCCACCATGATGTCAAGACCAGAGACTTTGTAGGTGAAGACCACCTTTCGTCAGGATAAGATTTACTAGTTGTCTCCCTTCGAATCTGGCCATTGTGGGATCCCTTGCCGCCTTCATTTTGGGAAGAGGAGCAAGGCCACTATAAATATAGCCTAGCCATCACCATAGAGAGGGATCCAGATCAAGATCATCCACACCCTCACCAACTCACACAAACACAAGAACACACCTCCTGAGGTTGTTCTTCCACTATAGTAGTTCATCCTCAGCCCACCTCGAGGCTAATCCACCACAAAGCAGTAGTAGGGTATTACACCGCAAGGTGGCCCGAGCCTAGGTAAATTGCCTTGTCCCGTTCTTCCTCAGCTCATCGAGCTAGGCCGTGAGATCGTCGAGTAGGCAGGTAGGGGATGTTGAGTTCTTCGCACGCACCCCCCAGAGTTTGAATCTATCTTGGTTCTGTGGAGTCCCCAACCAGTCAAGCTGCTCCCCAAGAAGTCGGCAAGGGGAATGTCCACCCCAGTAACAGACGAATAATGCGCCCCAGCAGGACCTACCGAGACTCACGAAAGCAAAACCACCTCACCAACCACTCTACCACGACCCACATTGTCGATCAATGCGGTATCAAGCCACAAAGTGATTAAGTGGCAGCCATTTGCCACATGGAAGCCATTTTCTATAGGAGAAACCATCAGACGACACCCGTCCTGCGACGTGTCAAGCGAACAGGCGCGGAGCTGGCAAGATAGCCCAGCAAGCCTTGCTCAGCAACCAATGTTGTGACATTGAGCGGTGCATTTAATGCGCCCTATCAGCCCGCAGAGTTAGGTATGATAGCACTGTTTGCTATCTTATCAGTGCGTAATAACTACTTTGCCACTGTGGTAACCTGTTGATCAATAAAAGGAGGCCCATGGCAACCATAGAAAGGGTTAGAAGATTGGATAACTCACACCCCCGTACACGCGTAGCCACTGTCGCCCTGAGGCAACACCTACCGGCCAATGTACTATGCCTCACCATCATTCTTCCACCATCAATCCACAAAAGCAGGAGTAGGGTTTTATGCCTCACGGCGGCCCGAACCTGGGTAAAACCGCTTGTGTGATTGCTGCCGCGCTGCCGCATGTTCTTTTGCTCTTTGTGCAACGCGAGACCCCCTGCCAAACCAGCAAGGGGCCTCCTAGTCCCATAGGTGGCCGTGGTTTCCCGCTACCTCTTTGCGTGCCAGGTTGGGGGCTCGCTTGTGGGAACCTGAAGGCGCATGCAGTGCGTCGACTTCATCACCATCTTCATCTTCGACGACACCATCAACCATGGTGCCCAGGAAGAAACCCGGTCCTTTGGCTCACCCATCCACCTCGAAGGCTCTACCACCCGCGGCCTCTAGCGCTGCGGGGGGTGCGGAGCCACCCGAGGACGCGGATGCTGCTGGGGGAGTGGTCGGATCAGGCGACACCGTCACCACTTCCCCCGCAGCCGATGTAGCAGCAGGAGGCGCCAGAGGAGAGCAGCATCAACAACACCCTGACGGCCACGCTCCCCAAGATAGAGGTGAAGGGGCCACTCTATCTGTGCCCCTTTCCCCCGCTCACGACTCGCGGGCACAACCGCAACAATGGCACCCGGACAAGGGTGAATTGCCGCCCTCCGGCCGCTCCCACCATGGGTGCGGCCACCATGCATGCACCCCCTCCGGGACAGGTCGACCAAGCCACTACGCCCGACGGAGCCACTGGCCCTCGAGCGTCTTCTCCACACCACATCCAAGTGGTATCCCCGCAACAGCACCAGGGGCGGAATGCTACCGCTGCTGGCACCGTCAAGAGCAGAACGGCGGTAAGATCGACTTCATCATCATCCATGCCAAGTAACGCTTCGGAGGCCACGACGCAGGCTCAACTGCTACTGAGGTTTCCGCCAGTGGCCGATCAGATGAACAAATGGCGTGCCACCATCCAAAGCCTGCTCCATTTCACCGAATCTGGGGGCTCACGGCAAGCTGGCCCGCCGCAACCTCCCCGAGTGACAGCTCATGTTGCTAACCATACGAAAGGGGCCATCCCCACGGTGCAGTCCCGCCACGGCAGCCAGCACGAGCACAACAGAATCAAGACCTTGGCGACGTCTCAATGGCCTCTTCTGACCCTCGGCCCCGTCCAGGCTAACGACGAGCCCCGGAAGATAGGCAGAGAGGAGACACTCGCGTCATCGTCAACCGACACCATGACAACCTCCGCCAGACCAACAGGTACGACAGCCATAACATCGATGAGCCCGCACTTGGTATTGGCGGGTGCCTACCTTTCGAGGTTGGCTTCCCTGCCTTTACTCGTGAGCTGCAGCAAGTCTGTTGGCCGTCCGTTCGCACGTTCAAGCCATAAATACCCGAGAAGTACGACGGGAGGTTGAACCCGGCAGAGTTCCTAAGCATCTACGCCATCATTATTCAGGCTGCCGGGTGTTTTCCAATTTCTTCCCTTTGGCCCTCAAGTCCAATGTGCGGTCTTGGCTGATGCACCTACCGGAGAACTCCATTTCTTCATGGGCTGACCTATGCCATGAGTTCATTGGCGCCTTCACGAGAAGCCATCAAGAACTCGGCAGGCCCAGCAACTTGCAGCTTGTCCAACAGAAGGAATGAGAAACCCTCCATAAGTATTTACAAAGATTCAACAAAGTTCATAGAAATATCCCAATTATCTATGCGGCAGCCATTATACCTGCCTTCCAGTCCAATGTGCGCAACCGTCGTATTCGTTCCAAGATCAACATACGGTTGCCCAGGACTACGAAGGAGCTTTACACTCTGGTAGATAAGTGTGGTCAGATGGAGGAAGGAAGGAAGTTGCCTGGAGAGGAAGATTGCACCAATGTTGATTCAGAGGATGAGGATGAATCAGCTAGTCAGAAGAAGAGCAAGAAGCACAATAAGGAGAGGAGAGATAAGGCAGTGATGACTGTTGAAGGATTAGTATACCTAGTACTGGCAAGAAGGCCAATGTTGAGGCCCCTGGCAAGGAAGCTGCCATTTGCACTGACTACCGGGAAGCCGCTACTGCCGAGAAAGCTGGAAAGGTGATGGGCCATACTGCAATATTCATCGGACCATGGCCATGACCTTCAAGAGTGTTATCAGGTGAAGCAGCTTTTCAAGAAACAAAGAGCAGTGTATGATAAGCATGATAAGGAAAAAGGTCAGAATGTTGCTGGTGGTAAGGATCAGGGAAGTGAAGTAAATCGCCCCCAGCAAACCCTTTCGGAACCATGGAAAGCCCACCAAAGGTCGAGAGAAGGAAACCTGTCATGATGAGAGTGATGGAGGGGATGAAGAGGAAACAAGTGAGCAGGAGTTTCAAAAGGCTACGGACACCCTCTGCATTAACGGAGGTCCCTCTCTACATACTTCTCACCGCCAGCTCAAACGGTGGGCACGAGAATTCAATGACGTCGAACCAGAGCCACATGCCCGTAAGCCGCTCAAATGGTCTCGCACACCCATCATCTTTGATGAGGATGACCATCCTAGCCGTAGCACTCTAGTAGGGTGTTTGACCTTGTTGGTCTCCCCAACAATTCGCAACTTCAATGTCACAAAGATGCTGGTGGATGGCGGGGCCGGGTTGAATCTGATTTCCCCAGAAGTTATCAGCAAACTTCATCTAGGAGAGTTAGAGCTAGAGGTTACTGACACATTTCAAGGAGTTAATCCCGGCAGGAGCTAACCTAAGGGAAAGATCACGTTGCTGGTAACGTTTGGGGGAGAACTAAACTACCGGACTAAGAGGACTGTATTTGATGTGGTTGATCTCCCCCTGTCGTACAATGGGATTCTTGGACGCCCGTCCCTGGCTAAGTTCGTGCTGGTGTCCCACTATGCCTACAACACCTTGAAGATGCCTGGGCCACTGGGAGCCCTCATAGTCCCATCCGATGAGAAGGATGCAATTATTTCTATGGACAAGATGTACCGAGACGCAATTGCGGCGGATGCAGCAGTTCCGGCCAAGGAAAACAACAAAAAAAGAGGGATTGTAGGAGCTCCGACAAAGGGTCCGGGAAGTGTCCCCCACCGAGTGCACAACACTCGTTGACGACATGCCGGAGTGTTGCTGCGCTAAGCATATTCATCTCCAAGTTTGCAGAGTGCACCCTGCCATTCTTCAACATTTTGAAGAAGGCCGGTCGTGTGAAGTGGACCCCAGAAGCATATGCAGCTTTGCAAAAGTCAAAGGCCTACTTGTCCTCTGTGCCTACCTTGGTTGCTCCCAAACCCCAGGAGCCGGTGTTGCTATACTTGGCAGCAACCAACCAAGTGGTCAGTGCGTCCTTGGTAGCGCAGCGAGAAGTGGATGAGGCATAAAGTGAGTAGAGACCAGCAAAATCAGACAAGGATCAGGACAGTAATGAGCACGGCAAAGAAAACAACCCCAAGGACGCGGCAAGGAAGAGAGTCATGCAGCGCCCAGTTTACTTCGTCAGCTCCTTGTTACGGGGGGCTGGATTGAGGTACTCTAGCATGTAGCAGTTGATCTTTGGTCTCGTTATGGCCTCAAGGAGACTTCGTCATTACTTCCAATCCCATGAGATCACCGTTATTACGCGTTTCCCGTTGCAAAGTGTACTCCGAAACCCTGAGCCTACTAGCAGAATAGTGGAGTGGGCTTTGGAGTTATCCACCTTCGGTTTGAAGTTTGAGAGCACATCAACTATTTAGAGTAGGGAGTTGGTAGAGTTTATTGCGGAATGGACGCCAACCTCTGATGTGGAAGTGACTGAGATAGTTATCCCCGGCAAGGTGTCGCCCCAAGAATGGATTATGTATTTTGATGGTGCTTTTTCCCTACAAGGTGCAGGAGCTGGCGTGCTTCTTGTCGCCGCCTCTGGCGAGCACTTGAAGTATGTCGTCCAAATTCATTTTCCCCAGAAGAATCCACCAACAATACAGCTGAGTATGAAGGGCTCCTTGCTGAGCTCAGGATTGAAGCTGAATTGGGAATTAGGAAAATGTTCATTCGACGAGATTCACAGCTTGTGGTAAGACAAGTCAACAAAGATTTTCAAAGTCCATTGATGGAGGCATACCTCGTGGAAGTGAGGAGATTGGAGGAGCGCTTTGATGGATTGCAAACACAGCACGTACCCCATGGGGAAAACAACATAGTTGATCATCTGTCAAGGTGTGCTGCGCAGAAGCTTCTTGTGGAAACAGAGACATTTGTTCTCCATCTCACTCAGCCCTCCGTATCCCCAGCAATAATGGCCGAGAAGAGGAGAAAGTTGGAATGCGGTAAGCCTCTCCCGGTAGAGCCGTCCGCTCCCGGTAGAGACCCTGCCGAAACCAACTCCTCACATCCTGCCGGACCACCACCTCCAGCCGGGCCCATGGACCCTGCGAACAAGGCTGGTGCTCTCACAGTAGAGGAGGTGCCGCTAGTCCTTGTTCTCGAGCACCAGGCTCCAACTTGGGCAAGGCACATTGTTCAGCTTCTCCAACCCAGAGGGCCTCCAGCGACCAACATGATGCTGAAAAAGTAGCCCGGAGGGCCAGTATGTATCAGTTTGTCGATGACACTCTATATAGAAGGAGGCCCAACGGTGTGAAATTGAAGTGTGTCTGCCGGGAAGAAGGAAAGGAACTGCAGGCTAGGATTCGTAGAGGAATGTGTGGCTCCCACATTGGATCAAGGGCATTAGTTGGAAAAGCATTCCGACAAGGATTTTATTGGCCCACAGCCCTACAAGATGTGGTCGAGCTAGTTACAAAATGTGAAGCCCGCTAGTTCCATTCCAAGAAAACACACCTGCCTGCCCAATCTCTTCAAACAATCCTCTATAATGGCCATTTTCCGTCTGGGGGCTCGGTATCCTCGACCCCTTCCCCAGAGCAATCGGGGGATTTGAATTATTGTCTGTTGCCATCAACAAGTTAACAAAGTGGCCAGAAGAGACTGATGTGAGAAAGTTGACTCCTCAGTCAGCTATCAAGTTCTTGAAAGAATTGGTGTGTCATTTTGGAGTTCCAGCAAGGATCATCACCGACAACGACACCCAGTTCACGAGCAGCACCTTCATGCAATTTGTTCATGCCCTCGGATGGAAGATCTCATTTGCCTCTGTGGCACACCCCTGAGCAATGGACAAGCTGAGAGGGCGAACGCTGAAGTGCTGCACAGACTCAAGACAAGAACTCTTGATACACTGCTGAAGCATGGCAGGCGGTCGATCGAGGAGTTGTCAGTAGTTCTCTTGTCCCTCAGAATGACAACAAATCGAGCTACCAGGCAGACTCCCTTCACCCTGGTCTATGGGGCAGAAGCAGTTATCCCCATGGAACTCATTTATGGGTCACGTCGAGTGCTTGCCTATGATGAAGTAGTGCAAGATCAGCACCGGTGTGACGACGCTGTGCTTCTCGAGGAGAACCGTCTCCGGGCTGCAACGCGTGCTGCATGCTATCAGCAAGCCCTGCATCGTTAGCATAGCCACAGGGTTCACGCCTGGTGTTTTGAGGATCATGACCTTGCCCTTAGGCGCGTTGAAACAAGTTGTCACTTAAGTGGGAAGGCCCTTACCGGGTAGTACCAGTCACTAGACCGGGCGCAGTCCATCTAGAGACTGGAGATGGCACTCAGTTGCAAAACTCATGGAACAATGAGCATCTTCACAAGTTCTACCAATAAGGTGCGGCTGTCGTGCCCTACCCGGCAGCCACCCTTTTGTACAGGGCTTGCCTCAGCTGCATGTAACCCTTGTACAAAGCCAGGGCGATGACCCTATGCAAGAGAAAATAAATAAGTGACGTGGGGCCCCCAAACAAGATCTGCATGCATTCATGAGCATTCCGAGACCACTGTATAAGCATTTCATGAACATCTGCATATGCATATAGATAGGATCGCATCATGTATTCATTCACATCTGCATGAAGCTGTAGGTTCCTGCCGTGGACTGGGCTTCGATCTCCCGCAAGCTAGCCAGATAAGTTCTACCTCTTGTCCGTTAGTGTTCTGTAAGCTATAACTTTTGCATAAGAAAGCCTCACCACTCTTTTGAGACTTGGGTGCTCCCATCCATGACTTGAAAGTTGCTTCGGTCAGGGGCCTTTGGTAAAAAGAAGTCGGCGGGGGTTTGGTCCTTCTGTCTGTTACCCGATAGATGCAGCTCTCCGGCAGACAAAAAGGGTACCGGCGGGATAGCCTATCGGGGAAAACTCGTTTATTTATATTAAAGAGGCAGCATGCCTCTACATGGACATACACATGCACGGGTTCCTGGTAAGGCTCGTATTTTGCATTAATATGCTAATACAAGTACAAGAATTACAGAACACAGACATGGACTCGAGATATTACATTATTTGAACGAAAATTTAGCAACTGCCGGCAAATTCAAGAATGAAAAAAGATAAGTGCCCTGTAACCCCCTCTTTTCATTTTCCTTCTGTTGGATCCTGGGCTCCGTAGACCCTTGAGAGGTTCGAACACTGGGTGCATATGAATAACTCCTTCTCCTCAACCTGCTGGCCCAATGATTCCACAGCCTAGCTCGACGAACCTAAGGATCAAGAGACATAGTAGTTTATCCTGGTTCGAGCCACCTTGCGGTGTAATACCCCAATCTAGCTTTGTGGTGGATTGCCTCGAGGGGCTGAGGATGAACTAGTACAGTGGTTGAACGGCCTCAGGAGGTGAGGTGTTCTTGATCTCAATGAGCTGGGCGTGAGGATGGTCTGAATGATCCGATCCCTCTCTCGGGTGGTGGCTAAGTCTTATTTATAGTGGCCTTCGTCCTCTTCCCAAATGTAGATGGGAAGGGATCCCACAACGACCAAATTCAAAGGGAGACAACTAGTACAAGTTATCCTGACAAAAGTAGTCTTCTCCTGCAAAGGCTCTAGTGGTGACGCTGTAGTAGACTCCGCGATAACCTCCACCATCCTGGCGGTCTTGGTCTTGTTGCACGAATATGGAAAGCTTTGCCTAATTCCTCGGGACTCCGCGCCTGCGCTTGCCTCCTTGGCACCAAAGGGGAAACTGGCACACTGCGCCCGCTGCGCTCGCATGGCCTTGGTCGTCATGGCTCACGTCATGTGAGCCTCGTGAGGTGCACCTTGCATTGATATCTCCACTCCTCGGGAGCCAGCCTAGTGAGGCTGCCCCCAGGGAGGTATTGGCGTCATCTGCCTCGCGAGGCTTGGCCCCTCGCGAGGGTATTGTGTTGTTGCTACCGAAATTGGGCCGTACCGGGCCGCTGATGAAGCCATGCCGTGCGCCGCAGGCAGGCATGTCTAGGTACCCCCATTCCCAGCACTCCAACAGTAGGCCCCGGACCAAATGCACGCTTGATTTTGGCTTCGAGGCGAAGCCAAAGGGAAAGTGCGGAGCACCGCACCCTAACTGCCTGCGGCCTTGGTTGACGCATGGTGATTGATGAGACATGGGTGCCTTCGCTTCCCCATGCTGCCTCGGGAACTGTTCCTAGCTACCAAAAGGGCTCGTGCTTGCTACAGAGCTTTTATTGCCTTCCTTTCGTCTTGCTCCAGATCCCCTTCTCCTCCTTGCCCCAGAGAGCCCCAGATCCGCTGAAACTCTCCCCCAAGCCTGTAGCTAATGGCCACCAATAAGGCGAAGGCCGCGCGCTCGCCTTCCTGGTTCAAGCCTGCCCTGAGTGTGTCCACTGTTACGGAGAAGAACCTCGCCACCGCGCTCCTAGTGATGGTGGATGACAGCAATGAGAGGGAGAGACAGTGCTCCGGGCCGGCTCCGCCAAGCCAGAAACCATGGGCGGTACCTTCTATCCCTTCTTCTTACACAACGTCTTTGCAGGGCTGGTCCCCACCTTCTCCGACTTCTTCTATGCTATCCTTCGCCACTACAATCTCCACGCCCTTCATCTTCATCCCAATTCCATCCTTCTTCTGTCGATCTTTGCCTTTTACTGCGAGGCATTCATGGGGGTGATGCTGTATGTGGCGCTGTTCCGCCATTTCTCCGGATCAAGGAAGGCCCGTGCTTAGGATGTGCCAACTTTGTGGCAGCCAATGGCAACAACGTGATCTCGCGAGCCGGGATGAAGGTAGAGGATCTCAGGAACAAGTGGGTCCTCATGGGTGCCTCGCGCTCTTCCCATCGGCAGACGCTATCGACCGGGATGCCAGTGCCTCACGAGGGATTGAATCATGAGATGCCCAACGATCCCCGGGTGGAGCAGGTTATGGAGAGGATGGTGGCTGACCTGAGGCCTAACTACATAAAGGTGGAGACTCTAACGGGGGCTATGATCATCAAGGAATTCCTGGCGCAGTGCCCGGCTCCGCTGCAGGCACGCTCGCGCCCCTTGTGGGAGCTCGCGGGCGAGGGTGGCGTGCTCTGCCTCTGGCCGGACGATCTACCTGAGGATGAGCTGAACAAGGTACTACGCCTCCTGGTCAGGAAGGACCAGGCTTGCCTGCCGGACACCCATCTGTCATTGTACCGTCACCCTGATGGGGCGAAGATCACCGCTGCTTTGGTAGTCTTCAATGATCGTGGGCTCGTACCGCTGGCACCGAACAGTCCTCTGGGCTCCCCGATGGTGGTGTCTTCCGGCGAGTCCGACAAGGAGGGGGGTCAGATTGGTAGGAGACTTTGGAAGGTATGGGGGAGGTCTCCCCCCTGCAGCAACCTGGGGTCCCGAAGAAGAGCCGGTCGGCGTCAATTCCCCGAGGTGGTGCCTCTGACTTGCCACCGGCCGGCGCTGACGCAAGCCCGGGCGCCATCCCCTATCTGCTCCAGGGGCTCGGGGGCCCATGCCCCAGCCTGCGAAGACCAAGGGCATGGTGCTTCTGAAGAGGGCGAGAGACTACGCCGTTGTGGATCAGTAAGTGCAGTGCCCTGATCTTCCTTCTTTGCTCTTGTTGTAGTGTCTTGATGCCCCCTTTGCAATGGCTAGGCCCGCCTCGGTGGTGAAGAAGAAGAAGGAGACAACTATGG
>NC_057797.1:278444945-278454331 GCF_018294505.1 Triticum aestivum | reverse complement strand
GCGGGACTGGCCCGGTGGGGCGGCGGACGTGTCCGGTTAGGCGGCGGACATGTCCGTCAGCGGCGGGGAGATTTTTTTAGGGTTAGGGGGGAGAGGATCCGCGAATTTGGAATGGGGGGTGTATATATAGGCATAGGGGGAGCTAGGAGAGTCCAAATGAGGTGCGGTTTTCGGCCACGCGATCGTGATCGAACGATCTAGATGATGGAGCAGAGTTAGGTGGGTTTTGGGCCAAATTGGAGGGGTGTTGGGATGCAACACACAAGAGGCCTTTTCGATCCCTCGGTTAACCGTTGGAGTATCAAACGAAGTTCAAATGATACGAAACTTGATAGGCGGTCTACCGGTAGTAAACCAAGGCCGCTTGGCAAGTCTCGGTCCAATCCGGAAATGTTTAATCCCCACACACGAAAGAAAGCTAGAAATGACCACCGGAGAAGAACGAAGCGCCGGAATGCAAAACGGACAACGGTGAAAATGCTCGAATGCATGAGACGAACACGTATGCAAATGCAATGCACATGATGACATGATATGATATGCATGACAACAACAACAACACACGGAGACAAAACCCGAACCCGAGGAAATAAATATAACTTAACGCCGGAAACGGCAAGAGTTGGAGTACAAATAGGGAAAGTTACATCTGGGGTGTTACAACACTCTACCACTACGAAAGGATCTCGTCCCGAGATCTAGGACTGAAAGAACGCCGGTACTCAGAACGGAGGTGATCCTTGCGTTCCCAGGTAGCTTCACGGTCGGAATGGTGTGACCACTTGACTTTGAGAAATTTGATTGACTTGTTGCGAGTCTTGCGTTCAGTCTCTTCAAGAATAGCAACTGGGTGCTCACGATAAGAGAGATCTTCTTGGAGCTCAATGTCCTCGAAGTTGACGGTGCGGTCAGGAGTCTTGAAGCACTTTCGAAGCTGAGAGACATGGAGCACGTCATGAACATTTGCAAAGTTTGAAGGAAGCTCGAGTTGATAAGCGAGTTCGCCTCTCTTGCTGACAATCTTGAAAGGTCCCACGTATCTGGGGGCAAGCTTCCCTTTGATACCGAAGTGACGAGTACCTTTCATAGGAGAGACACGGAGGTAAACATGATCTCGGATCTCGAAAGCCAAATCACGGTGCTTACTATCATAGTAGCTCTTCTGGCGGGATTGGGCTGCTTTCAGGTTATCACGAATGACTTTGCACATTTCTTCTGCCTCTGTGATTAAGTCATTACCCAAAAGCCGATGTTCACCGGTTTCAGACCAGTTGAGAGGGGTACGGCACTTCCTGCCATACAGAATTTCAAATGGGGCCTTGCCCAAACTTGCTTGAAAACTATTGTGGTAGGAGAATTCAGCATAAGGAAGGCAATCCTCCCACTTCATGCCAAAGGAGATCACACAAGCCCCGAGCATATCTTCAAGAATCTGGTTGACACGCTCGACTTGACCGATAGTTTGAGGATGGAAAGCTGTGCTGAAGCGGATGTTGGTGCCCATGGCCTTCTGAAAAGAATCCCAAAACTTCGAGGTAAAGATGCTGCCACGGTCTGAAGAGATCACTTGAGGACTACCGTGCAGACAGACAATACGAGAGGTATAGAGTTCCGCCAATTGAGATGCAGTGATCGACTCTTTGATAGGCAGAAAGTGAGCCACTTTGGTGAGTTTATCGATGAGAACGAATATAGCATCATTGCCACGCTTGGACTTTGGAAACCCAGTCACGAAGTCCATCTCAATGTGGTCAAACTTCCATTCTGGAATGGCAAGAGGTTGGAGGAGACCTGCTGGCCTTTGGTGTTCTGCCTTCACTCTTCTGCAGACATCACATTCATTCACGAATTGAGCAATCTCGCGCTTCATTCGAGTCCACCAATAAGCTTGCTTGAGGTCCTGATACATCTTCGTGCTCCCAGGGTGGATGGAGAGGAGAGAATTGTGAGCCTCATTCATGATCACTTTACGAAGGTCACCTTTGGGTACAACAATACGATCCTCGAAGAAGAGAGTGTCCTTGTCATCAAGGCGGTAGCACTTGTACTTGAACTCACTCTTGGCAATCCCAATCTTCACCTTTTTCACCATAGCATCAAGAAGCTGGACTTGGCGAATCTGGTCTTCTATGGTAGGAGAGACTTGAAGGTTGGCAAGGAAACCTTGAAGAACAACTTGCAGATTAAGTTTGCGGAAAGCTTCACAAAGCTCGGGTTGATAAGTCTTAAGAATCAGACTGTTGCAGTACGCTTTCCTGCTCAAAGCGTCAGCAATCACATTGGCCTTGCCTGGAGTATACTCGATACTCGGATTATACTCTTGAATCATTTCGACCCATCGAGTTTGCCTGAGGTTGAGATTAGGCTGAGTGAAGATGTACTTGAGACTCTTGTGATCAGTGAAAATGTCCACTTTTCTTCCCAATAGAAGATGTCTCCAAGTCAAAAGAGCATGCACAACTGCCGCCAACTCGAGATCATGAGTGGGGTAGTTCTTCTCATTCGGCTTCAACTGGCGAGAGGTATAAGCAACAACTTTCTTCTCTTGCATCAATACTGCGCCAAGACCTTGGAGAGAGGCATCACAAAAGACCTCGTACGGCTTGGATTCATCAGGCGGAGTCAGAACTGGAGCAGTGATCAATTTCTCTTTCAAAGTGTTGAAAGCAATATCACACTCCGGAGACCAAACGTACTTGACATGCTTCTGAAGAAGATTTGAGAGAGGCTTCACGATCTTAGAAAAGTTTTCAATGAATCTTCGGCAATAGCTTGCGAGACTGAGGAAGCTACGGAGTTGCTTCACGTTCTGAGGAGGTTCCCAATTCACAATTGCAGACACCTTCTCAGGATTCATGGCAATGCCCTTGGCAGAGATGATATGACCAAGATAAAGAACCTCATCGAGCCAAAATTCACACTTGGAGAACTTGGCGTAGAACTGATGTTCTCTGAGCTTATCAAGAACCAACCGCAAGTGCTTGGCATGATCTTCCTTGTTCTTCAAGAAAACCAGAATGTCGTCGAGATTGACCAAAACGAAGTCATTGGTGTAGGCATTGAAGATGAAGTTCATCATGCGAGAGAACGTCGGAGGGGCGTTGACGAGGCCAAAAGACATGACGGTGTATTCATATGAACCAAAGCTTGTCCTGAAAGCCGTCTTGGGAATATCTTGCTCACGGATTCGAATCTGATGATAACCCATATGGAGATCAAGCTTTGAGAATACTTGGGCACCTTTGAGTTGTTCGAATAGCTCATTGATGTTGGGAAGTGGGTATTTGTTCTTGATGGTCTTCTTGTTCACTAGACGGTAATCAACACAAAGTCGGTCCGTTCCATCCTTCTTCTTCACAAAAAGAACACCACAACCCCACGGAGAAGAACTAGGCCGGATGAGACCCATTTTCTCTTGAATATCGAGTTGCTTCTTCAGCTCCTTCAACTCTTCAGGTCCGAGCTTGTAAGGACGCTTGCACACAGGTTCCGTGCCAGGCTCAAGATCAATAACGAATTCAACTGGCCGGTGCAAAGGCATTCCTGGGAGCTCTTCTGGAAAGACGTCTTGATATTCGCAAACGACTGGAATTTGAGAGATGGCATCCAATTCACCCTTCTCATTGAGAGAAAGTAGACGGATAGTATTATCACGAGCGGCAAAGACAATTACATCCTCAGACGAATGAGTCAATTGAATCTGCCTGGCTGCACAATCAAGATGTGCCTTGTTCTTAGAAAGCCAATCCATTCCGAGAATAAGATCAATATCCGAGTTGCCAAGAACCACCGGAGAAGAGAGAAACTTGTAGTCACCCAACGTGATAGAGACATCCGGGACGCAATTGTTAGAAGTCATTTGCTTGCCCGGAGACACAATCTTCAACGGAACAGGAATCCTTTCAGTAACAAAATCATGCTTGGCCACAAATGGAGTTGAAATAAAAGAAAGCGATGCACCAGTGTCAAAAAGAACTTTAGCTGGAATATCGTTAACAGGAAGGTTACCCATAATCACATCTGGTGAGTCCTCTGCCTGAGCTGCATTCAGCAAATTGACCTTGGCGTGCTTGGGGTTATGCTTGACCACAGCTGTACTTGCCGATCTGACAGGAGGAGGAGGAGGAATACGCCTCTGGTTGAAACACTTGTTGGCATAGTGACCCTTCTGTTGGCACTTGTTGCACGTGACCTCTGAAAGCGGACGGTGATACGGAGCACTCGATCTTGGAGCTTGAGACGAAGTCTTGTTCTGAAAGCCAGGGTTGGGTGGGTGGGAAGAACCACAGCCACCTTTGCTCTTCTGCTGATACGGCTGACGAAACGGAGAAGGAGGAAGCCAATACTTCTGCTGCTTGGCCACTTGAGTAGAGGAAGAAGGAGTAACATCTCTGGCTCGCTTCTTGGAAGCATCACACTTCAACTGAGCAGCCTCTTGCTTCAGTGCCATGTTGTAGAACTCATCGTACCTCAAGGGTTCAAAGAGAACAAGAGCTAGCTGAATTTCTTCTCTAAGACCACCCCTGAACTGATATATCATGCTCTTCTCATCAGGGACGTCCTGCTTGGCAAAGCAGGGAAGCTTCTGAAACAACTTGTTGTAGTCATAGACAGACAAAGAGCCTTGCTTCAGATTGCGGAATTCCTCACGCTTGCTTTCAACCACGCTCTGGGGAATATGATGAGCCCTGAAATCTCGACGACAATCATCCCAAGTGATAACACGTCCACCTCTGGAGTCCTTGTACTACTGGAACCATTCTGCAGCTTGATCTTTGCGTTGGAAGGAAGCGAACTTAACAAAGTCCTCAGGCCTGACGTTACTGCACTCGAAATGCTTGCACAGATCCACAAGCCAATCGTCAGCA
Organism: Triticum aestivum; assembly: GCF_018294505.1. Classification (NCBI taxonomy): domain Eukaryota; kingdom Viridiplantae; phylum Streptophyta; class Magnoliopsida; order Poales; family Poaceae; genus Triticum; species Triticum aestivum. The sequence goes on along the minus strand of NC_057797.1, from coordinate 278,449,463 downwards.
TCGGTTGCCTCAACACAATTGATGAAAGTCTTTGGCCCGTTAGCAAGGAACGGGTTGAGTGTAGCAAAGTGACTCTGATTGCTGCCTTGATTCCCTTGGTTGCCTTGATTGCGCTCTTGAAGAATTTGCATGATCAACTGTGTGTTTGCATTGGTTGCGGCCATCACAGCTTGCCATGCCTCTGGAGGAGGTGGAGGTGGTGGCGGATCAGGATTCGGAGTCATGCGTGTTGGAGGAGCCATCCTGAAGAGGTTGACCACCATTAGCACATTGATAGATAAAATATTGAAGTTGAATCCAACAGAATGAAAATTGCAACATATAGTCTTCACATCCGAACAAAATGAACGAATGCATTCCTCTTGAAATGGTCACATATCCATAAATTGAGAAGCCACGTAGAATTAAGGTAGAGAAATAAATCAACAAGGTACGGATCAAGAACGAATAATCGGTAAGAAATCCCAATCTCAAACCAATATCCGTGGAAGAAGAACTAGAGCTACAAGAATTCCCACCTATGAAACTCCCGAACCTTTCCGGTTATGCAATCAGGTGTTGGGGATACAGGGGAAGCATAATATCTCACCCAAATCTAGCAAATCCTACATCCAGCTGTATCCATCCTTCAACACATAACCAAGAAACCTTCGGAAACCATCTACCTCAACCTTCGAAAAGCATCCATTATACAAGTTGTGGCGATACTCCCGAACTCCCACACCAGTACTGGGTGGCGTCGAGGTTATCTCACCAACGAACTGCATAAAAGAGATTTTCGATGTCGGCGTACTAAACTCAAGTATTCAAGAACTGCAACGATAAAATTATGATGACAACACCTCAGAGCTCAACTCCCCGGGACACTTCCACTAAACCCCTGACAGGAGGCACCAAGACAATGTTCTCATCATAAAACCATCGGAACGATTCCAAGATACCCGCGTGATCCTAAAAATTTTTTTAGTGAAATTTGAGAAGACAAGTGTCAAAACTCTACGTCAGGATGCCTTACCAGAGCGATGAGGAGACTGGGAAGTAAAAAGAATTCCTAAACTCTCCGATATATATAATTCCTAAATGACTCAAAACATTTTTCTAGACACATCTCGGCCACTAAAAACGATCAAGCAATGGGGCTCCTAAGGTCGGGGAAGGCTCTGATTACCAACTTGTAACACCCTCGATGCGACTATAGCTCCCACGTGTCGAGGCACGACTTAGAGACATAATCGCATTGAAGGCATATGTCGCAAGTTAGGCAATTTCACAACATCCCATGTAATATGATAATAAAAGGGGAGATAACATAGTTGGCTTACACTCGCCACATAAATCAAGTACATAAATAACATTACATCACCCAAACACTCATGGCCCGACTACGGCGCCAAAATAAAAGAGAACCCAACATGCGACACGGTCCCAATCACCCCCAACTGGGCACCACTACTGATCATCGGGAAAGGAAACATAGTAACATTGAGAGTCTTCGTCGAACTCCCACTTGAGCTCATACGCGTCTCCTGGAGCGGAATCATCAGGCCCTGCATCTGGTGTAATAGTAATCTATGAGCCACAGGGACTCAGCAATGTCGCACCCTCGCGATCAAGACTATTTAAGCTTATAGGTATGGCAAGGTAAATATGAGTGGAGCTGCAGCAAGTGACTAGCAAGAATGGTGGCTAACTTATTCGCAAAAGAGAGCGAGAAGAGGAGGCAAAGCGAGAGCGAGAAACTAGAGAGCAACCTGCGCAAACATTACTCCAACACCGTGTCCACTTCCTGGACTCCGCCGAGAAGAGGCCATCACGGTAACACACTCAGTTGATTCATTTTAATTAATTAAGGTTCAAGTTTTCTACAACCGGACATTAACAAATTCACATCTGCCCATAACCGCGGGCACGGCTTTCGAAAGTTCAAATCCCTGTAGGGGAGACCCAGCTTAGCCCATGACAAGCTCTCACGGTCAACGAAGGAATAGACCTCCTCCCAAGACATTCCGATCAGACTCGGTATCTCGGTTACTCAAGACACTTCGACAGGTTAAAACAAATCCAGCAACACCACCCGAATGTGCCGACAAATCCCAATAGGAGCTGCACATATCTCTTTCTCAGGGCACACTTAGATGAACACTACGTATAACTAAAACCAACCCTCAAGTTGCCCCGAGGTGGCGCTGCAAGTGGCTCTGTTTGGACCAACACTCAGAGGAGCACTGGCCCGGGGGGGTTTAAAATAAGATGACACTCGTGCTCCGGTAACCCAAGGGAAAAAAAGGTTAGGTGGCGAATGGTAAAACCAAGGTTGGGCATTGCTGGAAAAGCTTTAATCAAGGCGAACTATCAAGGGGTTCCCATTATAACCCAACCGCGTAAGGAACGCAAAATCCGGGAACATAACACCGATATGATGGAAACTAGGGCGGCAAGAGTGGAACAAAACACTAGGCGAGAGGCCGAGCCTTCCACCCTTTACCAAGTGTATAGATGCATTAAGATAACAAGATAATATAATGATATCCCAACAAGTAAATAAATGTTCCAACGTGGAACGGCCCCCAATCTTCACCTGCAACTAGCAACGCTATAAGAGGGGCTGAGCAAAGCGGTAACATAGCCAATCAACGGTTTGCTAGGAAAATGGTGGGTTAGAGGTTTGACATGGAAATTTGGGAGGCTTGCAAGAAAATGGTAGGCATCGTCGCATTGGCATAGCAAAAGAGCGAGCAAACTAGCATAGCAAAGATAGTAGTGATTTCGAGGGTATGATCATCTTGCCTGCACAGTTGTCAGAGTTGATTGGATCCTCGAAAGCAAACTCAATGGGCTTCTCATTAGAGAACTCGTCTCCCGGCTCTACCCAAACAAGACAAACAAGCAACAAGGATACAATCAACCACGTGCAAACTCAAACAACACGATGCAAAGATGATATGCTATGCGGAATGCGATGCGGGATGCAAAATGCAAGATATGACAGGAAATGTATGAACCTGGCCTCAACTTGGAATTCCAAGTGGGCCACTGGAAAGATGGGATGAAATCGCTTGAAAACGATATAAAGAAGGCCAGAATCGGAGTTACGGTTTGGAAATGGCAAGCGATTCAAAAATGACACCGGTCTGCGATTTACAGCAAGTAGGCATCTAAATGCAACGAAATGAACATGCTACAGCACCCAAACATGACAACAAAATACATGGCAGGGATTCACACAAGATGCTTAACAAAAGTCTAGCACTGAGCTACGGCCAAATCATCTATTAACAGGTTCAAACAAGCATGGCAAAAATGCATATGGCAAACAGATCTCAGACTTAGTGAAATCAACACTTGTCTGGAATTTCAGATCAGGTAGCCCTCTTCGGAGCAACAAAACTACATGCTACATGATCTGAACATGGCAAAGTAAAGCATGGCATGGAGCTACTCAAAGAGCTTAACAAAAGTCCCTTAGTGACCTTGAGCCAAAAGGGATCAGAAAATACAATTGCAAGCATGTGAACATAGCAAAAACATAATCAGTTTTCATACTGGCACATGCTGAAATATAACTCAAGTAGGCATGTTTACGAGCTCGATGCACTCACTATGGTGCATGTCAAGGCAAGACAAGCATACATCCGTCAAGAAAAATAGTATAGCATGCACGGGTCAACTACAACATCACCGGCAAAATTGCAAACAAGTTGACAATCTGCCCAGATTCACAAAGTAGCAAAAGTAGAGCTCGATTGACTCAAGCTAGGGTGCTCCATAATTGCAAACAAAGACATGGATGGATTGGATAGAGCACTACAAGATTAACAAAACATCCTTACTGACCATCCTCAAAAGAGGCACGGATCACTAGGAAACAACATAAACATATGGCATCATGAGATAAACAATCCCAGGACTTAGTGAAATTACTAAGTTCCTGAAAACGGATTTACCGAGTGCCTCACTTTGCAAACTTGCACTAGTCACCTCACACATCACCAAAATACATGGGTTGCACCTCTGGAAAGATGACAAAACCCTTAACAAAACATATGTAGAGCATCAGGGCATATCTTGCACACAATAATCATGGCAAAAATGACAAAAGTGCTAAACGGAGTAGCAGATCTGACAATTAACTCAAGTAGCCCTCTTCTAACAGCATTTCGGGCATCAATATGAACTCAAATGAAAATGATGCAATGGAATGAAATGATGTACTCTCTGAGATGAACATTTTGATATGATATATGCATGAATCGGAGCTACGGATGCAAAGTTACGGAGCCGTGAACATGAGCACTTGAACTGAAAATTTCGGGACTTAGACAAAAAATATCACCCTAGGGTTACTGTTCACCGGATCTAGATCTGCATGCAAAACGAGGTTAGATGGAGCTCTCGTCAGAGCTCACTGTAGCAGGCCGGGCCGGCGGGTGAGGAGGTGGCCGGAGCGGGGCGGTGGCCGGACGCGGCGGCCGGGGCGGCGAACGGCGGAGGTCGGGGCGGCGCCGGCTCGGGGAGGCA
>NC_057797.1:278429909-278444564 GCF_018294505.1 Triticum aestivum | reverse complement strand
ATGTGGGCACGCGCCACGTGGTGGCGCGGGACTGGCCCAGGGAGGCGGCGGACGTGTCCGGTTAGGCGGCGGACATGTCCGTCGGCGGCGGGGAGATTTTTTTAGGGTTAGGGGGGAGAGGATCCGTGAATTTGGAATGGGGGGTGTATATATAGGCATAGGGGGAGTTAGGAGAGTCCAAATGAGGTGCGGTTTTCGGCCACGCGATCGTGATCGAACGATCTAGACGATGGAGCAGAGTTAGGTGGGTTTTGGGCCAAATTGGAGGGGTGTTGGGCTGCAACACACACGAGGCCTTTTCGGTCCCTCGGTTAACCGTTGGAGTATCAAACGAAGTTCGAATGATACGAAACTTGACAGGCGGTCTACCGGTAGTAAACCAAGGCCGCTTGGCAAGTCTCGGTCCAATACGGAAATGTTTAATCCCCACATGCGAAAGAAAGCTAGAAATGACCACCGGAGGAGAATGACGCGCCGGAATGCAAAACTGACAACGGTGAAAATGCTCGAATGCATGAGACAAACACGTATGCAAATGCAGTGCACATGATGACATGATGACATGATATGCATGACAACGACAACAACACACGGAGACAAAACCCGAACCCGAGGAAATAAATATAACTTAACACCGGAAACGGCAAGAGTTGGAGTACAAATAGGGAAAGTTACATCCGGGGTGTTACAGGATACCATCAAGAAAACTTAGAGTTGATCTTCCGGATGTTGAAATGATCGGATCCACTTGAAGAGAAACACGCTGGTTGAAAAGGATTGACATGACAATCTCGATTATCATGAAGGATTAGTATTCACATAGAAATACGAGAACACCTCTTAGGAAAAGGTATGCATTCAACACTTGACTTGAAGCAACTCAAATACCACAAAAAAACAAAGGATTTGGTTTGCGGAAATTAGCCGGAAACAAACATATGATAGAGATTTACCCAATCCCATATCATGTGTTTGTCGGAAAGATATTCTAGGAGCTACTTGAATTCCCACTTATAAACTCTTGAAACTTTCTGGTTATGCAATCAGGTGTTGGGATACAGGGGAAGTATAATATCTCACCCAAACTAACAATTCCTACATCCAGCTGTATCCATCCTTCAACACATAACATAGAAACCTTCGGAAATCATGTATCTCAACCTTCGAAAAGCATCCATTATACGAGTTATGGCAATACTCCCGAACTCCCGCCCCAGTACTGGGTGCCGTCGAGGTTATCTCACCAACAACTGCATAAAAGAGATTTTCGATGTCGGCAAAACTTAGGTATTCCAAAACTGCAACGATAAAATTGTGACGACAACACCTCCGAGCTCAACTCCCCGAGACACTGCCACAACCCCTAAATGTCAGGAGGCACCAAGAACAATGTTCTCGTCAAAAGAATATCGGGACGATTCCAAGATACCTGTGTGATCCTAAAAAAATTCATGAAATTCGAGGAGAGAAAAGTCAAAACTTCTATGTCCGGAAGACCTCACCAGAGCGACGAAGGGACTGACGAGTAAAAAGAATCCTACTCTCCGATATATATAATTCTAAGACTCAAAACATTTTGTTCTTGACTCTACAACGTCAGTGATTCGATCAAGCAGGGGGCTCCAAGTCGGGGATGGCCCTGATTACCAACTTGTAACACCCACGATGCGGCTATATCTCCCACGTGTCGAGGCATGACTTAGAGGCATAACCGCATGGTGGTTTAGTCGCAAGTGGGGTAATCTTCACACAATCCCATGTACTGAATAAGAAAGGGATAAAGAGTTGGCTTACAATCGCCACTTCACACAAATAACAAGTTAAACATAAAACATCCAGAGTACAATCAAGGTCCGACTACGGAACCAAAATAAAAGAAGACAACCCCAAATGCTAGATCCTCGATCATCCCAACTAGGCACCACTACTGATCACCCGGAAAGACACAAAAGAATGACCAAGATTTTCATTGAGCTCCCACTTGAGCTCGGTTGCGTCACCTGCACTGGTATCATCGGCACTTGCAACTTTTTGGAAGTACCCATGAGTCACGAGGACTCAGCAATATCACACCCGTGAGGTCAAGACTATTTAAGCTTATGGGAAGGGTAAGGTAATGAGGTGGAGCTGCAGTAAGCAGTAAACATATATGGTGGCTAACATACGCAAATAAGAGCGAGAAGAGAAGAAACGCAATGGTCGTGAAGCTAGAAGTGATCCTGAAACTACTTATGCACAACCATAACACAAGAACCGTGTTCACTTCCCGGACTCCGCCGGAAAGAGACCATCACAGCTACACACTAAAAAAATACACTTCCGTGATGATACGTTTTTGTCGCAGTAGGTCACGTTTTCTGTCATGCATGTACATCCATGAAAAATTTATGACAGAATCAAGATAGTCATACCTGTGCTGTCGTAGAAGTGTTCCATGACATTACCAAAATTATCATCATGGAAGTGTCCACTTCCATGATGATAAATCGCACGTCACAGAAGTGCTTTCGTCAAGGGTGACCAACACATGGCATCCACCGAAACGAAACGCCTTTAATCTATCAGGTCTGGTTTTGGATCCGATAACCCGTTAACAGCCTGGACCAATGGGAATTTTCCACGTGTAAAATTCTGATTGGCTGACGGAAACACGTGTCAGCTCTGTGTTGGCACATGTGTCACTCATCCAATGGGCGAGATGCGCCTATGATATCTTGACACGTGGACCGGCCCAAAAGTGGCCCACAAAGTTTAAATGGGCCGGCCCAACTAAAGGCCCACAAGATTTTGCGGTCCATAATGGGCCGGCCCAGCAAAAGGCCCATGAGATTTTGCGTATCATAACGGGCTGGCCCAGCTAAAGGCCCACGAGATTTTGCAGGCCATAATGGGCCGGCCCAGCTAAAGGCCCATAAGATTTTGCAGACCGTAATGGGTCGTCCCAAATAAAGGCCCAACATTCTCAGTTAAGGCCCGTACGGCTAGTGTCAAATCAGCCCATGAACGGCCTGTCCTAAAACTTTCATCATCGCAGCCCATGGTCACTTCTAGCCCGTTAACAGTCCACTAAGTATATGGGCCGAATTATGGCCCGGTGTATTTCCGGCTTGTTAAAAGTCCTGATTCATTTGGGTCCATTTACACGCCATTGAAACTATCGGCCCATAAACGACCATGAAGGATTTGGGTCATATTCGGCTATGTCTGACATTCAGCCTGTTAGAGGCCCACTATAGATTTGGGCCACTTTCGCCTGTTGTGATTTTCGGCCTGTTAACATCGGACGAAATCCATGGGCCATATGTGGCCCAACGTCACATCGGGCCCATTAATGGCCCATTTAAAAATGACGATAATCTAGCCCGACCGAACTTTCGGCCTGTTAAAGGCCCATGTATTAGGTCGGCGCATTTACGGCCCATCCGAATTTCGGCCTGTGAAAGATCCACATCGTAAATGGGCCACCATTTTTGGCATGCTCAGACCAGTGGGTTATTTGGCACAATCAGGGCCCAAGCTCACTTTCGGTCTTTTAAAGGCCCATGTTTTTTATGGGCTCGAGATATTTACACCTGTAAAAGGCCTATTGTTAATGAGGGCCCAAATTATGTTTAGGCCTGTTAAAGGCCCACAATGGGCACATGCCTACCAGAAAAATATGAAATCTTATGCTGAATTAGGCCCAAATTTTTTTAGTGGGCTACATGCAAATTTCGGCCCATAATCGTTTTTAGCCCAATTGGAATGGGCCTGACGAATGTTAGCATGTTGGGCTCCTACGAAGCTTTCGGCCGAATACATTACTAAGATAAACCTACACTATACAAAAATAGCATCGTAATTATTGCAGCCTTTGGCAGCATCATAAATGCTATATCACAAAAAAAATATTCCAACCATACAACAAATGGCCTGTTGGCATAAAGTTTACAGTCCTTGCAGATAAAAGCACCATCACATGTATAGAAGCAGAAATCATTTGACCCGAGTGCTAATGTTTCAGGTTGTAGAATCTGATGGAGCAGCACGATCTTCACCTTTTTCCGCCATTGCTCTTGAACAATGAAGCGAATGTCTGATAGTACGGTTTCAAAACCATTCATATCTTGATGACATTTGTCAACCACTATTCTTGTTTCCAAAACGACGTCCATTAGGGATTGGACTTGTGTCTGGAGCATAGATATATCACTCTGTCTAGGAAGAAGATTTTGTTCAGTAGACGATTTTGACGAGGTTACCTTGACAACCAACCCAGAATTATGTAGAAAGGTGCTTTTTGCACTGTTAGTGGAGAGATACTGACGCACTGCAGCAAGAGGTGACATTGTGCCTGGGGTAGCCTCATCACCTTCAGGTGGTTGTGGCTGTTCAATCATTTTTTCCATAGCTTCCTGAAAGTTTGAACTTGTAGATTAGTGTACCATATAAGTTACTAATGAGACAAAAACAAACAAAGTAGGTTACACATTTATACATAACTTATTTTGGTGAACTACTATAATGCATTAGCATGTATTGCAGTGCCAACTACATAATAAAATCACTTTCGGAACATATGTCCATGTAGCATGCCTACTGTATTGTCCATTTCCTCACATTCGTTGACATCTAAGGATAAAGAGACATGGTTTAAAGTAGGATGAACATAGTATGACATCATTCATATAATGGGCAAACAGATATAAAACAAACATGTTATTTTATCATTGTGTGCGCACATGAACATAACAACTAGAATACAGATCAAGACCGAAAGAATATCCTTCATCTCTTTTAAACCATGTAAGGTGAAATGATACGTTAAGACAACTATGTATAAAAGTGAACAGAGTGACTGTCATTGGCTGCAAACCAAGTAGTTAAATGAACACATCACAATACCAATCAGTTCAAAGGCAGGAGGAGTAAGGACTTACAATAGTGGCTTGAACTGGTGTGCTCATGCCCTTCATCTTGCTGGTGTGGCAATCCTTGAAGATTTGCACTGTATTCAGTTTAGGTTCTTTTTGGTCCGCACATGCTTTCCTTTGTATTTGTAACAAGTCAATATAGATACGATAATATGGCACAGAAAAAATAAGAAGCAGCTATTTACAAGAGCCTCGTAGTGTGCAATATAGCTACGAAATCCTGTTGTCTGTTGGAATTTCACTTTAAAACGGCTGGTCTTGTTCTTCAAACAGTTAGCCTAGAAGAAGATACACTTTTAAGGCACATACATAAATACAAGTTCAATATGTGGTCTGATCAAATACATATAGCCTACCTGATACTTTGGATCGGACAAGTGTTTAACGAGGGTTGTCCAGTCTTCATCTGTAATATATTCCACTAGAGATGTTTGGGCGATTTCATTGTTAGCCGTGCCTTCAAAGTGAGATTTTATAAGGTGGTACCGATATTGTCGCAGAGCAGAATGAAAAACATGAGTGCATGCTTGTTTAGTTGCATCATCTTTTGGATCCAACTTGAACCTCATCTATTGAAAAAAGAATGTGAGTCTTATTAGGAGGAATCTAGAAAGTATGGGACAGAGCAAGACAATATTACTAATTGCGATGAATAACTATACTTACGGATAAATGGTCAAGGAAGGTGTTAAACTGTGTATTGTCTTTCTCATTCCTATAATGGATCCACGTTGGGAGGATACATGCATGACACCTAACGGCAACGGCTGCCTCCGATACTAACTTGGATGACTCTTTAGCATCATGTGGCCTTTTTAAACCTGCCTCAAAATGGATCTCCATCATTCCTCCTTTAGATTTTGTTAATTTGTCAAGCATTATCCCTGATGTCTGTTTTTTCTTGCGTCGTGGTGCTAGTTCAACAACGAATTTGGAAAGTGTTAGTGTACATTAGACAATGAGAGTACATATAAAGGAGCATGCAACTGCAACTTGACTCGGTCAGGTACCGTCTTGGTGTTGATGCTCATGAGGTTCATCTGATCTTGCCAACTCCTGTTGTGTCAGCACTACTTCAGTAGTAGTGTTATGTGTGAAGGCAGCTTGGGAACTGGCCAGTTCCAAAGCAAACGAATGAGTAACTCGTTGAGATGCTGGTACAGTTGAAGCAGATGCTGCAGCTGGTGGAGCAGGTGATACTGTGTTTGTAGATTTAGCTGGTGGACTTGGACCTTCTACTGCACTATAAGTACCAGCTGAATCTGGAAGGCAGATCATTCTCTATTTCTCTCAATGAGTAACACCACTCCCTACTATATTATTTTCCTTGCTATTTTTTGGCTTTGCCATGTGAAGCCATACCCACAATACAAAAGAATAAAATCGCTCTTCAGAACTCATTGATGCATGATACAGACAAGCAATACTTTGATGTAAGACAACCGTATGAGGATGGAATATGTAAGAAAAACAGGAAGGCATGACATATTCATAGCTACGATGTGTAAACTAAGCAGAAGGATTTTCAAGAAAATATAAGTAATGCAAGCTAGACACCATATGAAAGATGCAACCAGTATTACTCTGCCAAGTTAAAAGTGTCTTGTCATAAGTGGCAATTCAAAAAATTAGAAGCATTACAACATAGAAATCAATGCAAGATGCAACCACTCTCAAACTACCATGTGAAAAGCGTCCAATCACGAGTGACTGATGCGGGATACACAAGAGCAGTACTTTGATGTAAGAACATGGTATGATAGATAGATGCAGTGTATTCTAGACATAGAACGCCATGTCACATGCACATGTATAACGTATAAACTCGGCAGGTGCAATTTAATCAAAATACAATAAATATAGGCTAGACAACATATGCAACATGAAACCAACTATCACACTGTCAACTTAGAGCAAGCACCTGCGATGGTGGAGTACGGGAGATGAACTCATCATGTAGACTTGCGACTTCAACTTCATTAGCAATAGAAGTGGAACATCTAGAGAGTCTCTTTTTGTGTCGGTGTGGAGGACCACCGACATCCCCTAACTTACTCTTTTCCTTCCTATTTTCTGATATTGCCTTATGAAGTCAAAATCACAAAAAGATGAATAAAATTAGCTCTGCATAACTAGTTGATGCATGATACAGACGAACACTACTTGGATGTAAGGCAAGCGCATGATAGGAGGATGGAATATATACAAAAAAGGATCGTGTTTCATATTCACACGTACGATAGTAGGATAGAATATGTATGAAAAAACAGTAAGCGGAAGGCATTTCAACAAAATTAGAAGAAATGAAAGCTAGGCACCATATGAACATGCAACCAATATCACTCTATCAGTAAAAAGTGTCTCGTCGTAAGTGCCATTTCAAGAAATTAGAAGCATTACAAGCTAGAAGACAATGCAAGATGCAACCTACATCACAGTCCCGAGTTAAATGTGTCTTATGGGTAAGTGATCGTTGCTGGTATAAGTTGTAAGCTACGCAGATGCAATTCAACATAATCAGAAGCAATACAAACTAGACATCATACGGAAAACGCAGCCACATATAACAGTTCCAAGTTAGAGCAAGCACCTGTGATGGTGGAGTCGGGAGATGTGCTCATCATGTACACGTATGTTCTAGAAACAGGAACACGTGTCATATTAACATGCATTATGTGTAAAGTAAGTAGATGCAATTAAACAAAGTTAGAAGCAATACAATCTAGACATCATACGCAATATGCACCCACATATAATAGTGCCAAGTTAGAGCAAGCACTTGTGATGGTGGAGTAGGGGAGATGTGCTCATCATGTACACGTATGTTCTAGAAACAAGAACACGTGTCATATTCACAAGCATTATGTGTAAAGTAAGTAGATGCAATTCCACAAAGTTAGAAGCAATACAAGCTAGACATCATACGCAACATGCAACCACATATAATAGTGCCAAGTTAGAGCAAGCACCTATGATGGTGGAGTAGGGGAGATGTGCTCATCATCTACACAACTACGTTGACTGTCTAGCCGTGCGTTGTCTTGTGAATCTTGTTGGGAGGATGGCGGAGTAGAATATGTAGAGAACCTCTGTTTCAGTTGCTCGGAAGGACCACCATCATCCAGTGCCTTGCCAATTTCCTTCAGCTTTATTGATTTTGCATTGTGAGGTCAAATCGACAAGAAAAAAGAATATAATTCGCTCTTTAGAACTCATTCATGCACGATACTGACGAACACTACTCTAATGAAAGGCAAAGTCATGATAGGAGGATGGAATATGTATGAAAAAATGGAAGGCTTGACATGTTCACGCATATGATGTGGTAACTAAGCAGAAGGCACTTCAACAAATTAGAAGCACTACAAACTAGACACCATATGAAAGGTGCAATCAATATCACTCTGCCAAGTTAAAACTGTCTCGTCATAGGTGGCGTTCATCAAACTAGAAGTAATACATGCTACAAATCATATTCAAGATACAAACCAATATCACACTGCCAACTTAAAGGTGTTCCATCATAAGTGACTGATGCAGGATACACAAGAAGAGTAGTTTCATGTAAGAACATGGTGTGATAGACAGATATAGTATGTACCAAAGATAGGAAAGCGTGTCATATTCACACATATCATGTGTAAGCTAAGCAGACGCAGTTTACACTAATTAGGAGCAATACAAGCTAGACACCATATGCAACATGCAACCAGATATCACACTGCCAAGTTAGAGCAAGCACCTTGGATGGTGGAGTAGGGGAGCGGAGACTTCGACCTTGTAGTGCACTATCAGTACAAGGAGAATCGGTACAGATGATCCTCTTACATTGCTGCAGAGGACCACCACCATCGCCTTCCTTCCTCTTTCTTGATTTTGCCTTGTCAAATCAAACCCTCAAGAAAAAGGAATAAAATTTGTTATTCAGAACTCATTGATGCATGATACTGACGAACACTACTCTGATGAAAGGCAAAGTCATGATACGAGGATGGAATATGTACGAAAAATGGACGGCTTGAAATATTGACACCTATGATGTGGTAACTAAGCAGAAGGCGCTTCAACAAATTAGAAGCACTACAAACTAGACACCATATGAAAGGTGCAATCAATATCACTCTGGCAAGTTAAAACTGTCTCATCATAGGTGGCGTTCATCAAACTTGAAGCAATACATGCTAGAAATCATATTCAAGACGCAAACCAATATCACACTGCTAACTTAAAGGTGTTCCATCATAAGTGAGTGATGCACGATACACAAGAAGAGTAGTTTCATGTAAGAACATGGTGTGATAGACATATCTAGTATGTACCAAAAACAGGAAAGTGTATCATATTCACACGTATCATGTGTAAGCTAAGCAGATGCAGTTTACACTAATTAGGAGCAATACAAGCTAGACACCATATGCAACATGCAACCAGATATCACACTGCCAAGTTAGGGCAAGCACCTTGGATGGTGGAGTAGGGGAGCGGAGACTTGGACCTTGTAATGCACTATCAGTACAAGGAGAATCGGTACAGATGATATGCTTACGTTGCTGCAGAGGACCACCATCATCGCCTTACTTCCTATTTCTTGATTTTGCCTTGTCAAGTCAAACCCACAAGAAAAAGGAATAAAATTTGCTCTTCAGAACTCATTGATGCATGATACTGACGAACACTACTCTGATGAAAGGCAAAGTCATGATACGAGGATGGAATATGTACGAAAAAATGGACGGCTTGACATATTGACACCTATGATGTGGTAACTAAGCATAAGACACTTCAACAAATTAGAAGCACTGCAAACTAGACTCCATATGAAAGGTGCAATCAATATCACTCTGCCAAGTTAAAACTGTCTCGTCATAGGTGGCGTTCATCAAACTAGAAGCAATACATGCTAGAAATCATATTCAAGACGCAAACCAATATCACACTGCTAACTTAAAGGTGTTCCATCATAAGTGAGTGATGCACGATACACAAGAAGAGTAGTTTCATGTAAGAACATGGTGTGATAGACATATCTAGTATGTACCAAAAACAGGAAAGCGTATCATATTCACACGTATCATGTGTAAGCTAAGCAGATGCAGTTTACACTAATTAGGAGCAATACAAGCTAGACACCATATGCAACATGCAACCAGATATCACACTGCCAAGTTAGGGCAAGCACCTTGGATGGTGGAGTAGGGGAGCGGAGACTTGGACCTTGTAATGCACTATCAGTACAAGGAGAATCGGTATAGATGCTCCGTTTACGTTGTTGGAGAGGACCACCATCATCGCCTTCCTTACTCTTTTCCTTCCTCTTTCTTGATTATGCCTTTTCAAGTCAAACCCACAAGAAAAAGGAATAAAATTTTCTCTTTAGAACTCATTGATGCATGATACTAACAAACACTACTTTCATGTAAGGCAGCCGCATGATAGGAGGATGGAATCTGTATGAAAAATAGGATGGCGTGACATATTGACATGTATGATGTATAAAGTGTAAACTAAGCACAAGGTGCTTGAACTTGTTAGAGTCAATGCAAGCTAGAAACCATATGAAAGATGAAACCAATATCATTCTGCCAAATTAAAAGGGTGCCCTAACAAATGTATTTGACCAAATTAGAGGTAATACATGGCAACAAGCTAGAAATAATATGCAATATGCAACGAATAAAGGTGACTCATCGTAAGTGATTGATGCAGGATACAGAAGAATGGTAGTTTCATGTAAGAACAAGGTTAACACATAGATATTGTGTGTACCAAAAATAGGAAGGCATGTCATATTCACAGGTATAATGTGTAAACTAAGAAGATGCAATTTACCCTAATTAGAAGCATTACAAGCTAGACACCGTATGCAACATGCAACCAAATATCACACTGCGAAGTTAGAGCAAGCACCTGTGATGGTGGTGTGAGAGAATTGCGGTCATCAACTAGAGAGCTACGTTGACTATCTTCATTTATCCTTGCCGTTTCTTGAGAATCATGTGGGGAGGATGACATTGCACTCTTTAAACGAGTATGGCATCTCATAGT
Organism: Triticum aestivum; assembly: GCF_018294505.1. Classification (NCBI taxonomy): domain Eukaryota; kingdom Viridiplantae; phylum Streptophyta; class Magnoliopsida; order Poales; family Poaceae; genus Triticum; species Triticum aestivum. The sequence goes on along the minus strand of NC_057797.1, from coordinate 278,433,606 downwards.
AACCCACTCGGGTGACTGTCTCATCGTAACTGATTGACGAGGGATACAAAAGCGCATTAGTTTGATGTATGAACATGGTTAATAAACATACATAGTATGTATCAAAAACAGGAAGGCATGTCGGTATCAAAGGTATAATGTGTAAAGTAAGCAGATGCAATTTAACCAAAATGGAAGCAATACAAGCTAGACACCATATGCAACATGCAACCACATTTGACAGCGCGAAGTTAAAGCAAGCACCTGGGATGGTTGCGTGTGGCAATTGAGATCATCAACTGCAGAGCTACGTTTACTTTCTCCAACAGCTGACACTTCTTCCTTTAGAGCGCTAAAAAGCTGTTACGCCCTCGATGTGGCTATATCTCCCACGTGTCAAAGCACGACTTAGAGGCATAACCGCATTGAAAGCAATGTCGCAAGTGAGGTAATCTTCGCAAACAACCCATGTAATACAATAAGGGAAAAGATACATAGTTGGCTTACAATCGCCACTTCACACAAATACATGAATAAAGCATTACACCATCCAAATACAATCAGGGCCCGACTACGGAGCCAAAATAAAAGAAGAACCCCAAATGCGACAAGGTCCCCGATCGACCCCAACTAGGCTCCACTACTGATCAACTAGAACGAAGCAACACAAAGGACAATATTTTCATCGAGCTCCTCCTGAGCTTGGTTGCATCATCTGCACGGACTCATCGGCACCTGCAAGCTGGTTTTGGAAGTATCTGTGAGTCACGGGGACTCAGCAATCTCGCAACCTCGCGATCAAGACTATTTAAGCTTATGGGTAAGGTAAAGTTATGAGGTGGAGTTGCAGCAAGCGACTAGCATATATGGTTGCTAATCTATTCGCAAAAGAGAGCGAGAAGAGAAGGCAAAGCACGATCGAGAAACTATGATCAAGAAGTGATCCTAGAACAACCTACGTCAAACATAACTCCAACACCGTGTTCACTTCCCGGACTCCGCCGGAAAGAGACCATCACGGTAACACACGCGGTTGATGCATTTTAATTAAGGTCAACTTCAGGTTTTCTACAACCGGACGTTAACAAATTCCCATCTGCCCATAACCGCGGGCACTGCTTTCGAAAGTTCAAATCCCTGCAGGGGTGTCCCAACTTAGCCCATGACAAGCTCTCACGGTCAACGAAGGATATTCCTTCTAGCGAGAAGACCCGATCAGACTCGGAATCCCGGTTACAAGACATTTCGACAATGGTAAAACCAGACCAGCAAAGCTGCCCGATACACCGACAAATCCTGATAGGAGCTGCACATATCTCGTTCTCGGGGCGCACCGGATAGGTCAAGCTACGAGTAAAACCAACCCTCGAGTTGCCCCGAGCTGGCCCCGCGAGCTTCCCGGTTCGGACCAACACTCAGAGGAGCACTGGCCCGGGGGGGGTTAAAATAAAGATGACCCTCAGGCTGGCGAAAACCCAAGGGAAGGTTATAGGTTGTCAGTGCAAATGGTAAAACCAAGGTTGGGCCTTGCTGGAGGAGTTTTATTCAAGGCGAACTGTCAAGGGGGTTCCATTATAACCCAACCGCATAAGGAACGCAAAATCTGGGAACATAACACCGATATGACGGAAACTAGGGCAGCAAGAGTGGAAGAAAACACTAGGCAAAAGGCCGAGCCTTCCACCCTTTACCAAGTATATAGATGCATTAATTAAATAAGAGATATTGTGATATCCCAACAAAATATCCATGTTCCAAACATGGAACAAACTTCCATCTTCACCTGCAACTAACAATGCTATAAGAGGGGCTGAGCAAAGCGGTAACATAGCCAAACAACGGTTTGCTAGGACAAGGTGGGTTAGAGGCTTGGTTCACAATATGGGAGGCATGATAAGCAAGTGGTATGCATCATAGCATAGGCATAGCAAAAGAGCGAGCAACTAGCAAGCAAAAATAGAAGTGATTTCGAGGGTATGATCATCTTGCCTGAAATCCCGCAAGGAAGAAGAACGAGTCCATCAAGAAGACAAACGGACGTAGTCGAACGGGTCCTCAAAAAGGCGACGTTACCGGAACCAACCCGAAGAAGAAAACACCGGAAAGGAAGCACACATCATAGTAAACAACCAACACATGAACATGGTATGATATGCGGGATGCGGTATGTGATGCATAAGCATGATTTGCAAGGGAATGAATGAACCTGGCCTCAACTTGGAAATCCAATTGTTCCACTGGAAAGGTGAGGTGATTTCGGTTGAAATCGATATAAAGAACACCAGAATCGGATGCACGGTTTGGAAATGGCAAGCAAAACAAATATGGCACCGGTCTGCGATAAACAGCAAGTAGCCCTCTAAATGCAACAAGTTAAGCATGCTACAGTACTCAAACATGGCAAAAAAATGCATGGCAGGAATCCACTCATAATGCTTAAAAAAAGAGGAACACTGAGCTACAGCCAATTCATCCATTAACAGGTTCAAACAAGCATGGCAAAAATGCAATTGGTAAACAGATCTCAGACTTAGTGAAATTAACACTTGTCTGGAATTTCAGATCAGGTAGCACACTTTGGAGCATGAAAACTAGATGCTCCAGGAACTTAGCATGGCAAAGTAAAGTATGGCATGGAGCTACTCAAAGAGCTTAACAAAAGTCCCTTAGTGACCTTGAGCCAAAAAGGATCAGAAAATACAATTGCAAGCATGTGAATATGGCAAAAACATAATCAGATCACAGACTTAGTGAAAAACTGGAACATGCAAATCAGATATCAAGTAGGCATGTTTACGAGCTCGATGCACTCACTAAAGAGCATGTCATGAAAATATAAGCATACACCCATCAAGAATACACATTATGCAAGCTAGACATGGCACGAACCATAACATAGCAAGCACGGATCAACTACAACATCCTCGGCAAAATCGCTAACAAGTAGACAATCTGCCCAGAATCACGTAATAGCAAAAGTAGAGCTCGATTGACTCAAGCTAGGGTGCTCCATAAACGCAAACAAAGACATGGATGGATAGAGCACCACAATATTAACAAATCATCCTTACTGATTATCCTCAAAAGAGGCACGGATCACTAGTAAACAACATGAACATATGGCATGTTGATAAAAACAGATCAAGGACTTAGTGGAATTGCTAAGTCCCTGAAATCAGCATTAACGAATGCACCACTTTGCAAGCTTGTGCTAGTCACCACACATATCACAAAAATACATGGATCGCACCTCTTGAAAGATGGCATGGCATATAACAAAGCACATGTAGAGCTAAGAGGCATATCATGCACACATTAATCATGGCAAAAATGACAAATAGCTAATTGGTGCAGCAGATCTGACAATTAACTCAAATAGCTCTCTTCCAACAGCATTTCAGGCATCAAGATGAACACAAATGAAATTGATGCAATGATATGAAATGATGTGCTCTCTGAGGCGAACATTTTGATATGCTACACGCCCAAAATGGAGTTATAGATGCGGAGTTACGATGCGATAAACATTGCAAAAAGATTAGGGTTCGGAGGGAAAAGTCAACCCGAGAGGTTCCAGATCCAGATCCGGCCGAAGTTACTGTAGCAAGGCGCGGATCTCACCGGAGAAAGCACTAAGTTCGCCGGAGTTGGTGGATCCGGCCGGGAGGTGGAGCGCGGCGGCCGAAGTCGGCACCTGGCACGGTCGACGGCGAGGAAG